>NC_043991.1:1245329-1255329 GCF_902150065.1 Myripristis murdjan | reverse complement strand
AAACAAGAAACACGTTTACGCGTTTTCTCACCTCCACCTTCAAGCTGTCTCTCTCTCTCTCTCTGTCTGTGTGTCTCTCCCTCCCTCTCTCTGTCTCTCTCTCTCTCTCTCTGCCTGTCTCTCCCTCCCTCTCTCTGTCTCTCTCTCTCTCTCTGCCTGTCTCTCTCTCTCTCTCTCTCTCTGCCTGTCTCTCTCTCTCTCTCTCCCTCTGCCTGTCTCTCTCTCTGTGTCTTTAAATCAACCTGAAGGTGGTGCGACAGTTTTTCCTCTGCAGCCAATCAACAGGTCAGACAGACAGGAAGTAGGAGCAGGAAGTCCCCCCCCCCCCCCCCCCCCCCTTCCCTCCAATTTGTAGAGTTTCTCAAAATGTTCCGTTTGTGGAGCTGAAAGCAGAAATCAGAGGAAAAATCACCATAAGGGCTGCTTTGCATTTTTAATTAAGAAACTAACATATGAATATATTTGCATATTATTGAGTTGCAGATTAAATCATGCATACATAATCAGCTCGCTCGCCCGCCTCGCTCTCTCTCTCTCTCTCTGCACTGTGCTTACTGTTTTTCAGCAAGCTGTGGTTCTGATGGATGCCAGACACACACACACACACACACACACACAGATTCAAACACACACCCTTTACTTACACACACACAAACACACACACACACACACACACACACTCAAACCTTCTCCAGACATGCAGGCAAGCACACTTGCACACGCAAACAGCTTATGCACACTTTACACACACCTTTCACAACTTTGCACGCACACACACACGCACACACACACACACACACACACACACACACACAGACACACACACAGACACACACACACACACACACACACACACGCTGCATGTCGTCAGAGACGTTCGGTTTGGAGTTTGGAGGAAAAGCAGCGTCTGGTTTCTCGTTTAGAATCGACACTGCAGAGAGAGCGGCTCTGTTCACCCTGTCACTCTGTTCACCCTGTCACTCTGTTCACTCTGTTAACCCTGTCACTCTGTTCACTCTGTTCACCCTGTCACTCTGTTCACCCTGTCACCCTGTTCACTCTGTTAACCCTGTCACTCTGTTCACTCTGTTCACCCTGTCACTCTGTTCACCCTGTCACCCTGTTCACCCTGTCACTCTGTTCACTCTGTTAACCCTGTCACTCTGTTCACTCTGTTCACCCTGTCACCCTGTTCACCCTGTCACTCTGTTCACTCTGTTCACTCTGTCACTCTGTTCACCCTGTCACCCTGTTCACCCTGTCACCCTGTTCACCCTGTCACTCTGTTCACTCTATCACTCTGTTCACCCTGTCACTCTGTTCACCCTGTCACCCTGTTCACTCTGTTCACCCCGTCACTCTGTTCACTTTGTTCACTCTATCACTCTGTTCACCCTGTCACTCTGTTCACCCTGTCACCCTGTTCACTCTGTTCACCCTGTCACTTTGTTCACCCTGTTCACCCTGTCACTCTGTTCACCCTGTCACTCTGTTCACTCTGTTCACCCTGTCACTCTGTTCACCCTGTCACTCTGTTCACCCTGTCACTCTGTTTACTCTGTTCACTCTGTCACTCTGTTCACCCTGTCACTCTGTTCACCCTGTCACTCTGTTCACCGTGTCACCCTGTTCACTCTGTTCACTCTTTTCACCCTGTCACTCTGTTCAACCTGTTCACTCTGTTCACTCTTTTCATCCTGTCACTGAATTCACCCTGTCACTCTGTTCACTCTGTTCACCCTATTCACCCTGTCACTCTGTTCAGCCTGTTCACTCTGTTCACCCTGTTCACTCTATTCACTCTGTTCACCCTGTTCACTCTATTCACTCTCTTCACCCTGTCACTCTGTTCACCCTGTTCACTCTGTTCACCCTGTCACTCTGTTCACCCTGTTCTCTCTGTTCACCCTGTCACTCTGTTCACCCTGTCACCCTGTTTACTCTGTTTACTCTGTTCACCCTGTCACTCTGTTGACCCTGTTCACTCTGTTCACCCTGTTCACTCTGTTCACTCTTTTCACCCTGTCATTCTGTTCAATCTGTTCACTCTTTTCAACCTGTTCACTCTGTTCACCCTGTTCACCCTGTCACTCTGTTCAACCTGTTCACTCTGTTCACTCTTTTCACCCTGTCACTGAATTCACCCTGTCACTCTGTTCACTCTGTTCACCCTATTCAGCCTGTCACTCTGTTCAGCCTGTTCACTCTGTTCACCCTGTTCACTCTATTCACTCTGTTCACCTTGTCACTCTGTTCACCCTGTTCACTCTATTCACTCTGTTCACCCTGTCACTCTGTTCACCCTGTTCACTCTGTTCACCCTGTCACTCTGTTCAGCCTGTTCACTCTGTTCACCCTGTCACTCTGTCACCATGTTCATCCTGTCACTCTGTTCACCCTGTTCACCCTGTTCACTTTGTTCACCCTGTCACTCTGTTCACCCTGTTCACTCTGTCACCCTGTCACCTTGTCACTCTGTTCACCCTGTCACTCTGTTCACCTTGTCACTCTGTTCACCCTGTCACTCTGTTCACCCTATCACTCTGTTCACCCTGTCACCCTGTTCACCCTGTCACTCTGTTCACCCTGTCACTGTGTTCACCCTGTTCACTCTGTTCACCCTGTCACCCTGTTCACCCTGTCACCCTGTTCACTCTGTCACTCTGTTCACCCTGTTCACCCTGTCACTCTGTTCACCCTGTTCACTCTGTTCACTCTTTTCACCCTGTCACTCTGTTCAACCTGTTCACTCTGTTCACTCTTTTCACCCTGTCACTGAATTCACCCTGTCACTCTGTTCACTCTGTTCACCCTATTCACCCTGTCACTGTGTTCAGCCTGTTCACTCTGTTCACCCTGTTCACTCTATTCACTCTGTTCACCTTGTCACTCTGTTCACCCTGTCACTCTGTTCACCCTGTTCACTCTATTCACTCTGTTCACCCTGTCACTCTGTTCACCCTGTTCACTCTGTTCACCCTGTCACTCTGTTCAGCCTGTTCACTCTGTTCACCCTGTCACTCTGTCACCATGTTCATCCTGTCACTCTGTTCACCCTGTTCACCCTGTTCACTTTGTTCACCCTGTCACTCTGTTCACCCTGTTCACCCTGTCACCCTATTCACTCTGTTCACCCTGTCACTCTGTTCACCCTGTCACCCTGTTCACTCTGTCACTCTGTTCACCCTGTTCACCCTGTCACTCTGTTCACCCTGTCACCCTGTTCACTCTGTCACTCTGTTCACCCTGTTCATCCTGTCACCCTGTTCACCCTGTCACTCTGTTCACCCTGTCAATCTGTCACCCTGTTCACCCTGTCACCCTGTTCACCCTTTCACCCTGTCACCCTGTCACCCTGTTCATCCTGTCACTCTGTCACCATGTTCACCCTGTCACCCTGTCAGCCTGCTCAGCGCTCTGGGGATGAATGAATGAATGAATGAATGAGTGAGTGAATGAGTGAGTGAAGCCTCAGCCTCTGCAGTGAAGTGGAGCTGCAGAGGAAACCATCAGAGCGTCGCCGTCCTGCGGGTGGCGCTGCGGCTAACGTTAGCTGTGGCTGTTAGCTACCGCAGCTAACATTAGCATCCAGCCACTTCCTGGCTAACGTTAGCATCCAGCCGCTTCCTGGCTAACGTTAGCATCCAGCCGCTTCCTGGCTAATGTTAGCATCCAGCCGCTTCCTGGCTAACGTTAGCATCCAGCCACACTGAAGCGAGCTCCACACTCAGACGAAGAGCTGAACGTCACACAGAGTGAGAGAGAAGGCTGGGATGTGTGTGTGTGTGTGTGTGTGTGTGTGTGTGTGTGTGTGTCAGAGCCTCACAGATGTTCTGCTGTGGACTAGCAGAGCATCATTAGCATCACATGGAGCTGAAACTCCACAAAACACCGTGTGTGTGTGTGTGTGTGTGTGTGTGTGTGTGTGTGTGTGTGTGTGTGTGTGTGTATGTGTGTGTGTGTGTGTGTGTGTGTGTGTGTGTGTAAATCTCTCCTGGTTTAGTTTGAGTCGTTGGTTTGAGTGCAGATCGCTCCGTCCTGCAGGGGGCGCTGCAGAGCTGCTTCCTGTGTTCTGTTAGCAGTAAAATGTCTCAGCAGAGGAGCTGAAGCTCGGCTGCTGAAAGCTGCATGTTGGCTAATCTGACTAATTAGCATAATAAGCTAATTAATCACAACAAATGGAAATGGTTTATAATTCATAATTTAGCTTCAAAGGTGATCTGAGAGTCTGAAAGTTTGATTTTGTCAGAGAAAACATCAGAAATGTGTTTAAAATCAGTGCAACGTTTGGACAGAAACAAACTCATCTGGGTTCAAGGTGAAATTAGAAAAACGAGATTAGAGATTAGAGAGTGTGAGATTAACCCAATAAAGCCATTTGTATCATAAATGACAGACATTATCAATAACACATTCCATTTCAGTTTAATCAATACTTGACCAAAATACTGTTGTTTACCTTTGGACACTTCCTGTTCACCCTGGACTATTGGCACTTCAAGTACTGTCATATATGATACAACAGAAACACCACATGTAATAACATACTTTTTGAAAAATCTTTTTTTTTTTTTTTTTTTACATTTTGTTATAGGATTAAATAAAAGGTTCAGTTTCAAAAAATTGGAATTTTCTTTCATAGTTCAGGCTTTATAGGGTTAATAATCCGCTGATAAACTCTGCTCTTGTTGTTGTCTTAACTTTTCGTGGATTATGTTAAACGAAGGTCTGCAGCTCCACACTTTGAACTTTCTGGTCAATTTTTTTCTTTTTTCTTTTGGTATTTTCTTTTATTTATTATTTTTTTTATAGATTTTTATTTTTACTTATTTCTGTAATTTCTGTCATTTTTATAGAACTTTATTTTATTGTTTCCTCTTTGATTCATTGTTTTTACGTTTTTACATTTTCCGTTCCTCGAACCAAGAGCGACAGAAAGACGGCGTTAAGAGAGAAAGAGGGAAAGAAAAATTAAATAAAAGATCAAATGAGATGAGAGAGAGAGAGAGAGAGAGAGAGAGGGAGAGAGAGAGTCGCTCGGCGTCGTAATGCGAAGGAAAATCCTGTCAGCGTGAAATCTGAATGAAATGTGAGATTATAATTCAACCAGGGATTTACTGTCATCTCACCAGAGGAGAGGAGGAGTAAACCCCGAGGAGGAGGAGGAGGAGGAGGAGGAGGGAGGGAGGGAGGGGGAGGAGACGACAGGAGTGAGAGAGGGAGGACGGAGGAGGAAGAGGAGCGAGAGAGGAGGAAGGAGGGGCGACGAACGAATGATTTGGTTTCCTGAAAGCAAAACTAATGTGATTAATGTTTATTAATACGACGTAATTATGTCATTATTAGTAATGCATCGTAACAATGATCACAACGTTTAATCTGGATTATCAGCGTGCAGCCGCAGCCAGAATAACCAGAATAATTTGATGTCTGATTTTTGTCTCGTGTGACCTTTGACCTCGTTTTTAATATTACAAATACAGATTATATTATTACGTTAATATTACAAAATAAATGTTATATTACAGATTATATTTTATATATCAAAGTATATTTTGCCATCCAAAATATATTCTGACAAACTGGATCTGATCTGATCTGATCTGATCGGTCTGATTGATCAGTGATGAAACCATCAGGAACTTTCAGTTTGTTTGTTTGTTTGTTTGTTTGTTTGTTTGTTTGTTTGTGGATTTTCCACAGAAAAACAAACAAGGCGGGTCGGGTTTGTGTTTTAAGGTGGTCTGACTGCTGTCGTCTGCAGTCCACCTTAAACAGCCAGCGGGCTTCAGTCCACCTTAAACCTCCTGTCAGGGTCAAAGGTCACGCCGAGCTCTGAGCTCTGAACCTGCTTCCTCTCCTCCTTCCCTCCATCCCTCCATCTGTCTCCTCCTCCCTGCTTTTATTCTCCTGTTGTGTTTTAAATCATAACAACAAAGAGTTTTCTTGTAATTTAGTTTAAAAGTTTTTCTGAGTTTTATTCTTCCAGCGATGCTCAATTAACTTTATATTTTTCGTCTTTAATTTTTTTCTCGTATTTATGTCGTCAGTTCTGCTCGTCACTTTTTCCCCCCAAAAATCACTTTTCAAAACTTAAATTTAAATTCACACCAACAGCAACAGCAACAACACCCCAAACCCCGCCCCCACTGCGTCGGCCCCACCCACTCTGTGTTGGCCCCGCCCCCGTCCGTTTTCCCAGCATGCCGTTGGTCGTCGCTCAGAAAGCAAACAGCGACGAGCGACGAGCGACGAGCAACGGCAGCGGCTCGTCGCTCGTCGCTGTTTGCTTTCTGAGCGACGAGCCGCTGCCGTCGAGTTTCCAGCTCAAAGTTTCACACGAAACAAACCCACGACTTCTTCCTTTTTTTGTTTCCTCCATGTTAATCACCTTAAAACAAAACTCCGCCCTCCTCAGCATCAGTCATCACCTCTCTCTCTCTCTCTCTCTCTTTCCCTCTCTCGCTCTCTGTCTTTGTCTTTCCTCCATCATTTCTTCTTCTTCTCTTCCTTGCTCGTCACGCTAAATAATAAGAATAATCATAAGGATAAAAAATGCTGTCTCTGCTTCTTTTTTTTTTTTTTGCAACCGGGTCAACCCCACCCCCTCCCCCTCCAAACAAAAAAAAAAAAAAAAAAAAAAAAAAAAAACACATCCCTCCATCTCTCCCTTCATTTCCCATGCAGAGTCCCGTTCGGTACAATGCTGGGAGCGGGCCAGCGCCGCAGACAGATGGTCCACTTATTAGATGTGCATCAGCCGCCCTCCCCTTCCTGCAGCTCGCTTTTAATCAAATTACAGAGAGAGAGAGAGAGAGGGAGAGAGAGAGAGAGAGGGAGGGAGGGAGGGAGAGAGAGAGAGAGGGGGAGAGAGAGAGAGACAGAGGTTTGGAGATCTGCTCGCTTGTTTTTCAGTTATTGGTCTGAACGGGCTGAGCGATGATGTCGCTGTCTGTCTTCCTGTCTCTCTCTCTCTGATTCCCTGTCTTCCTGTCTCTCTCTCTCTGATTCCCTCTGTCTTCCTGTCTCTCTCTCTCTGATTCCCTCTGTCTTCCTGTCTCTCTCTCTCTGATTCCCTCTGTCTTCCTGTCTCTCTCTCTGATTCCCTCTGTCTTCCTGTCTCTCTCTCTCTCTCTGATTCCCTCTGTCTTCCTGTCCCTCTCTCTCTCTCTCTGATTCCCTCTGTCTTCCTGTCTCTCTCTCTCTCTCCCCGACAGAACCCAGACCACCGTGATGATGATGATGATGATGATGATGATGATGATGATGATGATGTTGTTGTTGTTGTTGTTGTTGTTGTTGTTTACTCGCCGCTCCCCGTCTTCGTCTGGCCGGCGAGACGCTTTCCCTCTCGGTTGGTTGTTGTCGTGGCAACGTGAGAAAAGTTACTCCGTCGCGATGAGAGTCGCTGAAAAATAAATGAGAAATATAGTAACAATGAATAAATAAATATACATACATACATACATACATAAAAGAATAAATAAATATATAATAAATACAAATATACAGTAAATAAATAACTTCAATAAGTAACAAATAAAAATATTTATAATAAATAGATACCTACCTATACAGTAAATTAATAAATAAATATACATACATACATATATAATAAATAAATACAAATATACAATAAATAAATACAAATATACAATAAATAAATAACTTCAATAAATAACAAATAAAAATATTTTATAATAAATGGATAACTACCTATACAGTAAATTACTAAATAAATATACAGTAATTAATAAATCAGTAAATAAAATACTACAGATAAATAAATAAATACAGAAATAATTCCTCAGGCAGCGGGTTTAGGCAGACGTGTCGGGACTTAAAGGGACAGTCAGGTCAAATGTAAAACATTGAATTAGAATTAAAATTTTAAAAAAAAAAATCAAACTCAAAAAAAAAAAAACATCAGTGTTTTGTAGCAGCAGGTTGTTTTGGTTTATTGTTGTGTTTTAATGTTTACAAACCTTCACTGGTAAATAACAACAAGCTGACCAATGAGAGCGCTTGGTTTCTCGCTAGCTGATGTTAGCTACCAGATACCAGCAAACATTAGCATTAGCATTAGGGAGCTTAGGGAGCGTTTCCTGTCTGGCTGGAACAAACGAGCCGTGTGCTCGTTTGGGCTGGAGGACGTTTTGGTTCGGACCAGGAGGAGGAAGGAGGAGGAGGAGGAGGAGGAGGAGGAGGAGGAGGAGGAGGTGAGCATCAAGTGAGAGCAGTTAGTTTGTAGCTAGCTGCCGTTAGCTAATTAATATCAGTGAACATTAGCTAACATTTCCTAACCTTAACCATGACCGTGGCTAGCGAGCTAACACGCTAACACGTGGGCAAGCGAGCTGTTAGCTTGTGAGCTAGCTAAAAATAACGTGTGGAACAGCCGTGACAAGGATCTAAACATTTGTAATAAAGTTTATAAATTTTATAAACAAATATAAAACGTAGGTATGAACACAGTTTGTTTTGTTTGTTGTCAGGTGAAGCCGCCTCTAAATAAACAATAACAACAACAATAATAATAACAATAACCTTCACCTGAGAGGCCCCTGTGCCAGCTGAGATTTTAGCTAGTTGATGTTAGCTACCCAATGCTAGTGAACATTAGCTAATGTTTCCCAACCTTAACCACGACCTGTTTGTAGCTCTGCTGGCTAATGAGCTAACATGTTAATGAGCTAACAGGCTAATGAGCTAACATGTTAATGAGCTAACAGGCTAATGAGCTAACATGTTAATGAGCTAACAGGCTAATGAGCTAACATGTTAATGAGCTAACAGGCTAATGAGCTAACAGGCTAATGAGCGAGCCGTTAGCTAGTGAGCTAACGAGGAACAAACGGGAGGTTATCACAGCTTTTCATTTTTCGTGACGTTTTGATTTGGATCTTGTTTGTTTGTTTCTGGTTTCAGTTGGAATCAGTTTGTGAAGCTCAGAGTTTGATCCTGAAGTCAAACCGTGTGACTTTTGTTTTCATGAGTTTCAGTGTCGAGGTTTGTTTTTTTGTAAAGAGGGTTTTTGTCAGAGACGGTCAGAAAAGGGATTACGCAATAAAAACAAAACATCAGACCATTAAACAAAAGTTTCCCCAGAGGAGAGACCAAAACCTTTTCTCTAAAATTTGAGTTTCTTTTCATTCGTTTGGTGCATAAAACATTTTCAGTTAGTTATCGATTTTTCATTTTCATTTTTATTGAATTTACAAACATGTTTTTCCACATCACATCTTTGTTATTTCATCAGTCATAATGTGTAAAAACAAACAAAGTGTAAACCTGTGGGCGGGGCTAACAGCTCAGGTGTTTCAAAACAAACAAAGTGTAAACCTGTGGGCGGGGCTAACAGCTCATGTATTTAAAAACAAACAAAGTGTAAACCTGTGGGCGGGGCTAACAGCTGAGGTGTTTCAAAACAAACAAAGTGTAAACCTGTGGGCGGGGCTAACAGAGGGCTGTACTACGAAGCAGGTTCAGTGGGTTAGCGAGGTATGTTGAGTCTAAAGCCAGGCTTTCCTGTATCACGAAGGTGGCTCTCTTTTAACCCGGCTAGATCACCATGGTAACTTATGCTTAACTCATAACCTGGTCCCGACCAGGTTATGAGTTAAGTTTAACCCCGCCCGGATATAAAAGCGGCGCTATCTCACCCAGGTGAAATCACGAAAAGTAATTTTTGTCCGGTGTTTGGTAACACATATGCACAATGCAGGTATACTATTAGTGGTGCACAGACTTCACGTTTGTTAGAAATATTCCGTTGTATCACAGACTTTGTTATAGTAGGCTACTTTTTTAGGAAACCCCTTATAACGGTGACTGTCACGGCATGATGATTGGACGGGAGCAGCCCGTGGTGATTCAAACGCACTCCAAACGCCACTTATTTCGATTTAGAAAAAAAGATTTAACAAAAAAGGAGCAAACAAACATCAACCGAAATGGCTCCATAATTCAAGTTAAACTTCAAATGTAACGAACAATTATC
>NC_043991.1:1237829-1240329 GCF_902150065.1 Myripristis murdjan | reverse complement strand
GAAACCAAAACGGGAAAAGAAACGAGGAAACGAGGGAAGCTGTGGAGCGTCCGACGCTCCCGAAGCTTTTCAGTCATAAAAATAAAAATAAAAATAAAAATAATAATCCAGAGGATGAGCCGGCTGCTGCACATCCACCAGGAAATAAACCAGGAAATAAACCAGGAAATAAACCAGGAAATAAACCAGGAAATAAACCAGGAAATAAACCCACCAGCAGAACCAAAGTGAATGTGAACAAATCGTTGAATATTTGTCAGGAAACGAGTTTTAGCTGTGAAGAAGCAGCTTCACTCCTCAGCCGTTTATTTTTTTATTATTCATGTTCAAATATTTTTGTGCTGGCAGTGATTTGTCAAAACAAACTGAGTGTGTGTGTGTGTGTGTGTGTGTGTGTGTGTGTGTGTGTGTGTGTGTGTGTGTGTGTGTTCGTTGTTGTTTTTTTATCTGTTAAAACACACACCGGCGGCAGCCCTGGCTCGTTTACTGACACACACACTGACCTTTTTATCCTCACACACACACACACACACACACACACACACACACACAGAGGCCGTGTTGTTCCAGTTTATTCAGCAGCACTTGTTTCCCGGGACGCCGCACGGCTGAACCTGCGAGGCGAGCCGTTGCCTTGCAGGCCGCCGGCCGCCTGCGCCGTGCCCGCTCGCCCGCCCGCTCGCTCGCTCTCTGCCGCCCCACGGCCTCGTGGCACAGGGCCGCTCCTGTGGCCCCCACGGCCCCCGGCCCCCACGGCCCCAGGGCCCCGCGACCGGGCAGCGGCTCCAGGTTTTCTCAGGCCGGTGATCTGGCGGCGGCGGCGTGGCGCTGCATTGTTGGGCGTGGGGCTGGAGGGGCGCTTTGTGCCGGCGGTCTTGATCCGGTGCCAAACTCTGCCTTCACTTTACCAGCCACCCCCATCACACACACACACACACACACACACACACACATACACACACACGCTGTGTGTACCAGCTTGTTTACGCTCGCCGTCCTGCGCCACAAACGGGACAGAAAGGCGGCAGGAAAATGTCGGAGCGTCGCTGCAGAACAGGAGCTGTTTGTTTGGTTGCTTTTCTCTTTTTAATGTTTTTTTAATTCTTTATTTTCTTTCTCTCTGCCCGTCGTGGCCCGTCCCGTCCCGGCTCTGCCCGTCCTGTCCCGTCCTGTCCCGGCCCGGCTCGGCCCGGCCCGGCCCGGCTCGGCTCAGTTTGGTGTTTGTGTCGCTCGAGGTCCTGCTGCTCTCTGAGGAAACAGTCGGAGGAGCTCTGGGTGGCGGGCGAGGCGAGGCGAGGCGAGGCGGAGCGACGGGGGAAAGTGGGGCAGCTCTGCGGGGCGTTCGAGGCCCGGGGAGGAAACGGGACGGAGAGGGAGGCCTGGCGGGGGCCGGGGGCCGGGGGCCGGGGGCCGGGGCCCGCGCTGGGGCTTAATGAGGCGGCAGGAAGCTGCAGCTAAAACAAAAGGCCTCATTTAAAAGCGCGGCGGCCGGCCGGGTATTGTTATGCTAACGCGGCGTTTGAATATTCAGGAGCTTTAATGAGCGGCGGCGGCGGCGGCGAGCAGCTGAGCTCCTCCAGCCCCGACACGATAATCTGCTCTGTTACGTCAGACTCACACTTTCAAAAAGAAAAACAAAAATAATGCTCACTTACAATTGTAGTTTATTATGTTACAATAAAATCTAAATAATATTTCTGTATTTTTGTATCGTATTAATATCAAAACCTAATTATAGTTTTTCTGGATGAATCAGTTTTTTTCAAAATAATTTATATTTTATTGTAAATTTTTAATTTTTCAGTTTTAATTATCAAGGCTGTTTATATAATATGAATGTTTTTATTTTGAAAGGACGTCGTTGACATTTTATTTTACATATTATCAGCCAAACGATGAGAGGTCAAAGGTCACGGACACGACCTGCTGACACACATTTGGGTTTTTAGTAAAGTAATGCACACACACATACATGTGTATATAACAGTGTTTCTATTTTAAAATGATTGAAGTGAATGAAAGAGTCAAAGGAGGAAACGTCACTGAAATAAAAACACAAACAAAGACGAGACAAAATGTAAAAAAAATCAATCAGGATGTTTTTATTATCAAAAATCAATAATTGAAATAAAGTGGAAAATTTTAAATCTAAACGAATAAAATAAGCGAGCAGGACGGACGCTCAACTGATGCTGTTGTTTTTTTCTTTTAGGTATTAGGATGAAATACATAGTGAAAGAGGTGTGTGTGTGTGTGTGTGTGTGTGTGTGTGTGTGTGTGTGTGTGTGTTTGCATTGTGCAGCCTGTGACTGCGGACATCCTGTGTGCTGAATAGGCTGGAATTAGAGCACAGCATGTTATGCAATTATAACTTTATAAATAGACGCATTGTGTGTGTGTGTGTGTGTGTGTGTGTGTGGTGTGTGTGTGTGTGTGTGTGTGTGTTTCAGTCTATTCATTCGTATTCCAGGATAAAATTTGCATAACTGGTTAAAAAAAA
>NC_043991.1:1232829-1235329 GCF_902150065.1 Myripristis murdjan | reverse complement strand
CCAGAATGTAGCACACACACACACACACACACACACACACACACACAGCTTGCAGATATATGTGTGTGTGTGTGTGTGTGTGTGTGTGTGTGTCCCATATGGGAAGATGGACCATAGCAGAGCAGGATGGGGCGGCATTCTTTGGATAGCTGGGAATTTCCACACCAGCCTGTCTCTCTCTCTCTCTCTCTCTCTCTCTCTCTCTCTCTCTCTCTCTCTCTCTCTCTCTCTGTCTTTCTGTGTGTGTGTGTGTGTGTGTGTGTGTGTGTGTGTGTCTGTCTCTCTGTCTCTCTCTCAAATTCAAATTAAGATTCAAATTCAGAAGAGCTTTATTGACGTGACACCACATATAGACACATCATCATAACTCACACAAACACAGAATCACAGCAGACAAACAACAACAACAACAACAACAACAACAACAGTAATAAATAATAATACTGGTAACAAAAGCAGAATCATAAATAGTTTATTGATCTGTGAGGGGAAACTGGGTCAGCTGCAGCCGCTCAGATTCTCAGGAGGAGAATTAAATGATAAGAAAATAAAATAAGAAAATGAAAAATATTAAAAAACAATAAATAAGTGCCTTAGAAATTTGAGAGAGGAAATTAAGAAATGTTTATAGGGAATTAAGAAAAATGTGTATTTACATATGTGAGTGTGAGTGTGTGTAACACGTCTGCCTGTATACACCGTGTACACACAGAGATACTGCAGTGAACTGGGTAAATACATTATAATAAATCATAATCATGACAGTAATGGTGACAGTGTGTGTGTGATGTCCTGCATGGAATCACAACAAATCAGCACAAAATCACAACAAATCAGCACATAAACACAACAAATCAATATTTATATCACAACACTTACAGGTGGAGTGTCATAATATTTAACTTTTAACTGTTAAAATTACTATTATGGTGTTAAAAATAACTGTATCTGTGTGTGTGTGTGTGTGTGTGTGTGTGTGTGTGTGTGTGTGAGCTGGCCTGGTCAGGTGGGCGGGGCCTCCAGGTGATGTCACTCACCTGCTCTCTCTTCCTTCCTGTTGTTTTCTTCTTGTTTGTCTTCCTGTTGTTATTTTGTTCTCTGATTGTTTGTCTCTGCTGTTTCTGGCCTGCTGAGGCTGCTAGGCAACAAAACCACGGGGTTAAGGTTAAGAGAGGCTAGCTCTTGGTTAAGGTCAGGTAAGGGTTTAGGTTAAGGTTAAAGTTAAGGAAAGGTTACCTCTTGGTTAGGTAAGGGTTTAGGTTAAAGTTAAGGAAAGGTTACCTCTTGGTTAAGGTTAGGTAAGGGTTGAGGTTAAGATTAGGTGAGGTTTTAGGTTAAGGGTGAGGTAAGGTTACCTCTTGGTTAAGGTTAGGTAAGGGTTTAGGTTAAGGTTAAGGAAAGGTTACCTATTGGTTAACGTTAGGTAAGGGTTTATGTTAAAGTTAAGGTTAAGGAAAGGTTACCTATTGGTTAAGGTTAGGTAAGGGTTTATGTTAAAGTTAAGGTTAAGGAAAGGTTACCTCTTGGTTAAGGTTAGGTAAGGGCTTAGGTTAAAGTTAAGGAAAGGTTTCCTCTTGGTTAAGGTTAGGTAAGGGTTTAGGTTAAGGTTAAGGTAAGGTAAGGGTTTAGGTTAAGGTAAGGTAAGGGCTTAGGTTAAGGTTAGGTAAGGGTTTAGGTTAAGGTAAGGTAAGGGCTTAGGTTAAGGTTAGGTAAGGGTTGAGGTTAAGGTTAAGGTAAGGTAAGGGTTTAGGTTAAGGTAAGGTAAGGGCTTAGGTTAAGGTAAGGTAAGGGTTTATGTTAAAGATAAGGTTAAGGTAAGGTAAGGGTTGAGGTTAAGGTTAAGGAAAGATTACCTCTTGGTTAAGGTTAGATAAGGGTTTAGGTTAAGGTCAGGTAAGGGTTGAGGTTAAGGTTCAGGAAAGATTACCTCTTGGTTAAGGTTAGATAAGGGTTTAGGTTAAGGTCAGGTAAGGGCTTAGGTTAAGGTAAGGTAAGGGTTGAGGTTAAGGTAAGGTAAGGGTTTAGGTTAAGGTAAGGTAAGGGTTTAGGTTAAGGTAAGGTAAGGGTTGAGGTTAAGGTTAAGGAAAGATTACCTCTTGGTTAAGGTTAGATAAGGGTTTAGGTTAAGGTCAGATAAGGGTTTAGGTTAAGGTCAGGTAAGGGTTGAGGTTAAGGTAAGGTAAGGGTTTAGGTTAAGGTAAGGTAAGGGTTGAGGTTAAGGTTAAGGTAAGGTTATTTTTAGGAAGCAGCAGTCTGGCGAGACGTCTTGCTCCTGCTGGAAACAGGAGTCAAACTCAACCACAAAGTGTCAGTGTTTGAGAAGCAGCTGTGCTAAAAATATTCCAGTGGGATGAGATAATCTGTGATAATCCCACATGTTTCCAGAACGTTCTGCCGTGTGAGCAGGGAACCTTCAGCATCCGCCTCGCTCTTATTCAGCCTCATCGTCAGTGTCCCTCAGTCCTCAAGGTATAAAAATAATCTGTCAGTGAGATGAGAT
>NC_043991.1:1222829-1227829 GCF_902150065.1 Myripristis murdjan | reverse complement strand
TGAATGAATGAGTGAACATAAACATAAGATTAAAATAATAATAATCGCTCTGAGCAGAGTCACAGATCTCTCCTGTCAGATTTATGTTGCAGCAAAATCTCTCATTTTTTATTTCATTTAATACTTTTAAAGGATGTTTTGTTGTTGTTGTTGTTGTTTGTTGGTTTGCTGTGCGGTCTGCAGCGTCCTGACATCACCGGGTCAAAGGTCAAAGTGCCAGCAAAGACGCAGGATTAAGCATCTTGATGCACATACAGTGTGTGTGTGTGTGTGTGTGTGTGTGTTCAGTAGGAGTGAATGTAATGTCAGTAAAGTGAATCTGCTTTTGAAGTTTCTACTAAAACAAGAAAATCAGTTTTTCTTCACATTGTAACAACATATTGTTATTGTTTGTTTGTATTGTTGTTTGTGACATCAGGCATCAGGATCTGGACGGTTCATTAAAGCTCGATGAAAGGGTTCAGGGTTCAGGGTTCAGGGTTTGGGGTTCAGAGTTCGGGGTTCAGGGTTCAGGGTTCGGGGTTCAGGGTCCGGGGTTCAGGGTTTGGGGTTCAGGGTTCAGGGTCCGGGTTTCAGGGTCCCGGGTTCGGGGTTCAGGGTTCGGGGTTCAGGGTTTGGGGTTCAGGGTTCAGGGTCCGGGGGTTCGCGGTTCAGGGTCCGGGGTTCAGGGTTCGGGCTTCAGGGTCCAGGGTTCAGGGTTCGGGCTTCAGGGTTCGGGGTTTGGGGTTCAGGGTTCAGTGTTCGGGGTTCAGGGTCCAGGGTTCAGGGTCCGGGGTTCAGGGTCCAGGGTTCAGGGTTCGGGCTTCAGGGTTCGGGGTTTGGGGTTCAGGGTTCAGGGTTCGGGGTTCAGGGTCCAGGGTTCAGGGTTTGGGGTTCAGGGTCCAGGGTCCAGGGTTCAGGGTCCGGGGTTCAGGGTTCGGGCTTCAGGGTTCGGGGTTCAGGGTTCAGGGTTCAGGGTTCAGGGTTTGGGGTTCAGGGTTCGGGCTTCAGGGTTCGGGGTTTGGGGTCCAGGGTTCGGGGTTCGGGCTTCAGGGTTTGGGCTTTGGGGTCCAGGGTTCAGGGTTTGGGGTTCAGGGTTCGGGGTTCAGGGTCAGCTGTGTGTGTGGATGTGGCAGCCATTTTGGTTGCCATGGCGAGCAAGACCCAGGCGCCCGCTGCCAGCCTGCGTTACCGCGGCAACAGGGCTGCTCTGACCCAGCATCCCCGCTGGCGGCCGCGTCCGACTCCCCCGACTCTCCGGCCTCAGCGATGCAACCGGCGGCCATCTTAGCGTTCGGCTCAGTGCGTTGCCGCAGTAACAGGGGGCGGGGGAGGGGCTTCAAACCCCCACTGCTCCTCGTCCGGCGTTTTGGCGTTTGGAGCCTGGAGGCGGCGGCGGCGGCCATGTTAGACAAGGAGAGGAGGAGAAAAAAATGTAAAAAATACACAAAACCAAATAAAATCTGGAAACAAAACAGCATCATCTCCTTCCCTCCTTCCTTTTATACCTCTGTCCTTCCGTTCATCCTTCCTTCATTCATTCCTTGTTTTTTCTTTCTTCCTTTTTTCCCTCCTTCATTCCTTCTGTCCTTCCTTCCTTCCTTTCATCCATCTTTCCCTCCTTCTCTCCTCTCCTCCTCCTCTTCCTCTCTCGCAGCACGGAGCTCAGATTTTTAAACCAAAATAAAATATTTTATTAATATTCACTCGTTGTCAAAACCTGAAAATGTAAAGTGACTGACAGTGTGGATTAGAGGAGCACACACACACACACACACACACACACACACACACACACACACACACGCTGCCTCCCACTCGCTTGTTCTCACCCTGACAGCTTGGCTGCAGAGAGCAGAGGTCTCATTGGCTGCTTGCCCTGCAACGAGCATTTTGATTGGCTGTCAGGGCAGGTGCCACTGTGCCAACTGTGGGAGGCTGTGTGTGTGTGTGTGTGTGTGTGTGTGTGTGTGTGTGTGTGTGTGTGTGTGTGTGTGCTCTCTCTGAAACTTAGAGATTGTTGTTAATTACTTCGTCAATTGATTATTTATAAAAACAATCAGCGAGACACACATCTCTCTCTCTCTCTCTCTCTCTCTCTCTCACACACACACACACTCACACACTCACACACACACACACACTCACACACACACACACTCTTCAGGACAAAGTGGAGCAGACGTGGTGGATAAACAGATGATTTAGGCTGAATTGGGTCCACACTCTGGAAATCCACTCTTTGTCACATCCAGTTTGTCTGCAATTGTTTGTGTGTGTGTTTGTGTGTGTGTGTGTGTGTTTGTGTGTGTGTGTGCGTGTGTGTGTGCGTGTGTGTGTGCGTGTGTGTGTGTGTGTGTGAAGCATAGCAAACTGTCGTTCCTCTTTGCACCTGCTGTAGCCCCTCTTGTCTGTGTGTGTGTGTGTGTGTGTGTGTGTGTGTGTGTGTGT
This sequence comes from Myripristis murdjan, assembly GCF_902150065.1. Taxonomy (NCBI): domain Eukaryota; kingdom Metazoa; phylum Chordata; class Actinopteri; order Holocentriformes; family Holocentridae; genus Myripristis; species Myripristis murdjan. The sequence continues at coordinate 1,225,399 of NC_043991.1, read as the reverse complement.
GTGTGAAGCGAGGCTGTTTTTGAACCTTGTCGTCAGGGAGAGTTCCAGGATTAGGATTCCGAGTTCAGATTAGGATCAGATTAGGATCAGATTAGGATTAGGGATCAAAGGAACACTTAACCCAGAGACCAGATATTTTGTCGTGGTCTTCAGCATCTCGTCTCCAGAAACTATCAGCTTCTGTCAGGAAGAAGCTGATTGGCCGGTTTGACAGACCGCTCTTAAAGGAACAGTACGTCATTTTAATCTGCGCTCCGTGTGGTTCGATATCTCACCGACGCCTCGAGGGAATTTTTTTTCAAATTTGGCACAAACGTCCACCTGGACTCAAAGAAGAATTCATTAGATTTTGGTGGCGAGGGGTCAAAGGTCACACAAGGTTCACACAAACGTCCAACTGCATGAAATGAGGATGTTATGACATTTTATTTCCAAAAGGCCAAAGGTCAACTTCACTGTGACGTCATAATGGCCATTAGTCTCCACCATGACTCAGCATTTTGACCTGACCTCCTTCCCTTCACTGGATCCCTTCATATCAACACAGTGACAAAAAAAAATAAAAAATACACTTAATATGTTTTATTAAATTTATTCAAAATCATCAGTAAAAATATTCCAGGAGTGTGGACAGGAGGAGATTCTAGTTTTCTGGTGTTTTGTTCCATCCAGGTGCTTCAGGTGGCCACGTCTGCACACACACTCTCAACACGCTGGACTCCGTCTCCACCTCTGGACGTCCACTGGTTCACTTCCTATGGGTAGCATTTCCTGTTAGCTTAGCATAAAGACTTGAAGTCTATGGGAGTCGTTAGCCTGGCTCCGTCAAAGTGAAAAACTGAACCCTCCAGCAGATCTGAGGTTCCAAGCTGTGTGTTTTAAATCCCCTCGATCCAGACGCCTCAGAGCTGCTGTTTAGTTTCTCACTCTGACGGAGCGATGCTAATGACTCCCATAGACTTCAAGTCTTTATGCTAAGCTAACAGGAAATGCTAATCATAGGAACTGAACCACAGGACGTCCCGAGGTGGAAACGGTGTCCAACATCTGGTCTCAGTCTGGGGACGTCAGGAGAAGAAAAAGGGGATTTTGACAAAAATGTTGGAATATTCCTTTAACACTCTTTGACTGATCACAGTTAGAGGCTGTATGTTTTTTTTTTGTTTTTTTTTACCACAACACAACTTATTGATAACACATAAAGTTATGAATGTTTAAAGGTAGCTCTAAGAAGAACCAGGACGAGCACACACACACACACACACACACACTGTGTCTTTTTGTTTTTGAGTGGATTTACCCTTTAAAGTTCAGAAGTGAACTGTGGTTCCTTCCCTCTTTCCGTCCTTCCTTCCTCCTCGTCCTTCTTCCCTTCCTTCCCTCCCTTCTTTTCTTCCTTCTTGCCTTTCTTTCCTCCTTTTCTCTTTACTTAATTCTTTCTTTCTTTCTTTCTTTCTTTCTTTCTTTCTTTCTTCCTTTCTTCCATGATGAATATAAACAATACAAACCTGTATGTGTGTGTGTGTGTGTGTGTGTTTCTGTGCGCCTGTGTGCGATCAAATCAAGGCGTTCATTTGCGTGTGCTGAAGAGTGTGTTTCATGTGTTTCATGTGTGTGTGTTTCATGTGTGTGTGTGCGTGTGTGTGTGTGTGTGTGTGTGTGTGTGTGTGAGCCGTCAGGACTCTGCGTTGGTCGAGGCGGGCTCTCGGTAACGATGGCTGGCAGCCGGCAGCATGTGGCAGTAATTAAATCAAAGGAAATTGGTGAAAAAGGAAAAAGGGAGAAGAAAAAAGAGAGAAAGGCTCTGTGGTCAGTTTGCAGAGAAGAAGAAAAAAAAAAAAACGTTTCCAAGCTTGAAAGGAAAATGAGAGTCTAATAAAACGAGTGTGGAAGAGGCTCGTAAAGGCCTGTCACCTGCAGGGAGACACACACACACACACACACACACACACACACTGACAGACATGTGTAAACTCCCTCGTTGCACACTAACACAGATGGGGAAGGCATGTAAACGTGCACACACACACACACACACACACACACACACACACACACATACTGTTGACTTGGAAATTTGCTTATTAACTCGATCCGGAGTCCAGAGTTCCTCCTTTTCGGTGCAGGAGGTTCCGTGGGGAACCTCACAGTGAGTGGGTGGGTTCCTCTGAAGGAACCACGCGGTGCTCGGTGCCGTGACTCTGAGAACCCTCTGGACAGGGAGGAACCGAGGAACCGAGACAGAGGCCTAAAGGCTCTTGGCAGGGGCGGACCCGGCAGGGTGGCCTGGGCGGATCTAGACAAATATTCATGGCGTGGTAAGAGGGTGGCATGGAGACTTTAAGGGGTGGCAGAAATATATATGCTGATTTAATACCAAACCATCCCATATATCAGTATTTGCTTGGAAAACCCCAAATGAGGATATTTTAACTCAAAAACATTCCATTATTGTGGTACATGAGTAAAGCATTGAATAGAAAACCAAAAGGTGGCATTAGAAATATTTATTTTCTTAAGTAGTAGGAGGAGGGCCGGCTTTTGGCATAGGCGATATAAGCAATTGCCTA
>NC_043991.1:1218105-1222729 GCF_902150065.1 Myripristis murdjan | reverse complement strand
AGTCAAAAATGTCTCATTACTAGTCAAAATATCTCATTACACTTAAAATAAGACATGATCACCTCAGAATTGTCTCTTGTTTCAAGTGAAAATTTGCTTGTTTCATTGGCAAAATTTGTTTCTTGTTTCTAGCTAATTTTCACTTATTTCAAGTGAATTTTCACTTTTTCCACTGGCAAATTTTGCCAATGAAACAAGCAAATTTTCACTTGTTTCAAGTGAATTTTCACTTGAAACAAGAGACAATTGTCTAAAAACAAGTTCCTTCTGAGGTGATCATGTCTTGTTTTAAGTGTAATGAGATATTTTGACTGGTAATAAGACATTTTTGACTTGAAATAAGACAAATAATCTTGGTAAGATTTTGCGTTTTTGCAGTGCAGAATTCCTGTCGGTTGATTCCACGAGGCCACATCGATCCCAGAGTGACATGTTGTGCTGTTTGCAGGGCCGCCTTGCTTCCCCGTCTCTCCCTGATTGTTCCTGAATTATAATCATAATTCTATATATATGTGCATGATTTTCACAGCGCGGCGTTCTGTTGATTCTGTCTCTCCTGGAATCCGTCCGTCGGTCCCAGAGTGGCGTCCGCCTGTTGGGCTGAGCTCGGCTGGCTCGCTCTGCGGCGCAGGATGAGCTTTGTTCCAAAAGGAGATGTTTGGAGCGTGGAGTCAGATTTAACACGATCAGCCGGTTTCCGGGGGGAAGACGAGGCGCCGGCGTCTCTGAGACACGGAGTGACGGCGCTCAGGTGGGCGGGTCGCAAAGCAAACTGTCAGATTTAAGGAGCCGGGGTCGGACGTATTTGTGGAAGCCGTTTTCCTTTCAAAAGGTTCAACGCCGAGACCAAAACAAATCTGTGTGTGTGTGTGTGTGTGTGTGTGTGTGTGTGTGTGTGTGTGTGAGCATAAACCCGCTCCTGTCTTCCTCCGATCTAAAGGAAGATGCAGAATGAAGCCGGTTAATCCTCTCTGAGACTGACAGAGACGAGAGACATGAAAGAGCAAGGAGAGACAGAAGAGATAAAAACTGAGAGAGAGAGAGAGAGAGAGAGAGAGAGAGAGAGCTGTTTAAGTCGGTGTCGTTTCACCCCACCAGCTGTTCCAGTGTTTGGGTCTAATCCTGCCGTGATGGAGCCGTCCTGTCGCTCCGTCACATGTCGGCCCCTCTCCTTTGTCAGGGTGTGTTGGATTCGATGGCGGGGGCGGTGCCGGCCGGGTGGGCGGGTGCAGATCAGAGTCAGGGTGCGTTGGATTCGATGGCGGGGGCGGTGCCGGCCGGGTGGGCGGGTGCAGATCAGAGTCAGGCAGCATGAACACAGGGAGGCCCCGTCTCCTGAAACAAACGCCCCTCATTGTTAAAGACAGCGGAGAGATGGACGGATGAGCAGCTCGGTGAAAGCGTGTGTGTGTGTGTGTGTGTGTGTGTGTGTGTGTGTGCGTGCGTGTGTGTGTGTGTGTGTGTGCATGTATGATGCCATGGGGGCACACCTGGAGAGAGAGAGAGAGAGAGAGAGAGAGAGAGAGAGAGAGAAAGGCATTGATCCATATAAGGTGTGTTGACGTTTACAGCCATCTGTGGTGCAGACCTTTCTCACACACACACACACACACACACACACAACAACACACACACACACACACACACAACAGCAACGCACACACACTGCAAAAGTTTAAAATTCCAAACAAAGTAACGTTGAACACTCATACTGATGCATGTAAACTGAATATTAACCAGGTCTGTCAAAGTGAATACTCACATGTCCACACACACACACACACACACACACACATGCATAAATACACTTAGGCATGTAAACACACACACAGAACACATATAGGCATGCATATTCAAATACACACACTTTGTCTCTCATAAACACACACACACACACACACACACACACACACACACACACACACACACACGTAGCTTCCTCGGGTTAATTCGCTCTAATTAGTGGTCAATTAAAGCGCTGGGGCTTCAGTGTGAGTCGACTCTTTGATGTTTTGGCTCCTGGCGAGACGAGCCGCCATCTTGAATTCATTTCCAGTCGCAGTGGAAACTCTCTCTCTCTCTCTCTCTCTCTCTCTCTCTCTCTCTCTCTCTCTCTCTCTCTCTCTCATTCATTTAGTTGGACTTGCTGTTTGTTGTTTGTGTTTTTCTTCATGCCGAGGCTGATGCCCTTCACTTCCTCTCTCTTTTCTGCGTCTGTTTTTCACTCGTTCATCACTTTATGATTTAACACTGCAGTGTGTGTGTGTGTGTGTGTGTGTGTGTGTGTGTGTGTTGCTCTCTTCCTGTAAGCCGCTCTTTCCGTCATGTAGCTCAGTGGTTTTCAAAGTGCGGTTCAGGGGCCCCCGGGGGTCCTCAGCAACATGAGGACGAGTTTAATTTCATTGTAATTTAATTCACAAAAAAAAAAAAAAAAACCTCTCACAGAAAAGTATCTGTGATTCTTGTAACGTTGTGTTTTTGAATGTGTAGGTTTTCATGTTTGTGATGTTGCAGCCTGATGCTCCACCACTTCAATCTGTTTTCCCTCTTTTAGTCCAGTCATTTTAGGCCAAAATTGGGGTCAACCCGGGACAAACTGCAAGAGAAGCAAACTCAACTGATTCTGTATCCTCAGTTTGTCCTGAGTGAGGGGAAAAAAAGTCCCAAGAAATCCCATTGGTGGAAAGTTTTGAAAATCACCTATTTATGACCACATATTACCAAAAAACACTGTTTTTAACACACAGGGAATTAAAAGGTTATTATATATATAGTAACCTTTTAATTCACTGTTTAAATGTCTGTTCTGGCATTTATTCCTTATATTCCTTATTAGCGCATATCAAATCAGATAATGTGTGATATGCATGTGTAAACAGAATAATTCAAAGAACTTGTAATTGACTTTTTTTCTTGTCTTTGTGTGTGTAACCAACTTGTGAATTTTTATAGTGATATCTGACAGTAAAATGTTGACCCCCTTTCCCCTGTGTGTTAAAAACAGTGTTTTTGGTAATAAGATAAGAGAGAGAAGATTTCCCTTTATTAGTCCCACAGTGGGGAAATTTTCCAGAATTACAGCAGCAAAGTGGATAGCAAAATATGAAGCATAATAAATAAATAGTAACAAGCAATATAAACACTATAATCAAGGAATATAGAACAATTTAAACAACGGAATTACACAATAAGTGAACAATAAAGCGAGCACCGTGGATTCAAGATTCATTCAAGGATCTGTGGAGCTCAGTCACAGGGGCCGTCAGGTTCCTGGTCACCTTCCTCTCTGAGGCTCTTCTCGCTCCGCGGCTCAGTTTGCAGCTCCTGGTCGGGCCAAACGTCTTCCATCTGAGAATGATGGAGGCCTCTGAGCTCCTGAGAACCTTCAGGGCAGCAGATATTCATTTTCCTCAGATGTGGGCCTTGCAGCAGTCCTGTCTCTGAGCTCTGCAGCCAGTTTCTGCTCTGACCTGCATGTCAGCTTGTCAGAGAGCTGTGTGCCTTCCCAGATCATGTCCCATCAGTTTGACTGACCACAGGCTGACTCTGATCGAGGTGCAGAAACATCTCAGCAGCCATCAGGAGAGATGGAGGCTCCTGAGCTAAATGTCAGGTGTTGCTGCAATGGATCTGAATACTGATGTCAATGTGATTTTTCAGTTTTTCCTTTTTAATAAATTTGCAAAAAAAAATTCTGTAACTCTGTTGTCACTTTGTCATTATAGGGCACTGAGTGCAGATTGATGAGAGGAAGAATGAATTTGAATGATTGTAGCATCAGGCTTAGGGTTAGGGTTAGGGTTAGGGTTAGGGTTAGGGTTAGGGCTGCGACATCACAAACGTGAAAAAAGTGAAGCGGGTCTGAATACTTCCTGAATGCACCGCTTGTCACTTCTGTTAACAAATCTATTCTATACTATCTCTACGCTTCTGAGGAGCTGAGTCACTGACAGGCTCTGAATGGTGGTCATGAAGCTTGGATCTGTCAAAGCATTAAAATAAAATAAAATAAAATAAAAAGATCCATAGGGCAGAATCCCTCCCAAAGGGATCTGAGGTTTAAGGAGGTCGATGTGGGGAACGTGCAGAACATGAAGGAAGGTTCAGTTTGAGGCTCCATAAGAGTCTAAAGGACTAAAAATGCATTTATGCTGAACATGCAGGAAGTCACTGCGGTGGAGCTTTAACCCTATAAAGCCATTTGTATCATATATGACAGACGTTATCAAATAACACATTCCATTTCAGTTTAATCAATACTGGACCAAAAATACTGTTGTGTACCTTTGGACACTTCCCGTTCACCCTGAACCATCAGCACTTCAAGTACTGTCATATATGATACAACAGAAAAACCACATGTAATAACATACTTTTTGAAAAATCTTTTTTTTATGTATATATATATTTTGTTATAGGACTAAATAAAGGGTTCAGTTTCAAAAAATTTGAATTTTCTTCCAGTTCTTTCATAGTTCAGGCTTTCTGGGGTTAACTCCTCCTCCAGACTGAAGCAGGACGTTCTCATCAACATCAGCAGGACAAACTCAGGTCTGAAAGCTTTAAAAAAAAAAAAAAAAAAAAACCTTAAAATGAGTTTTGTTAAAGAAAAGAAAAGAGGGAT
>NC_043991.1:1203105-1213105 GCF_902150065.1 Myripristis murdjan | reverse complement strand
GTCAGATCAGCCTGTTTCTGAACTGGTTAGACTGGTTTCTACTCTGTTTCTATTGTGTCAGATCAGCCTGTTTCTGAACTGGTCAGACTGGTTTCTACTCTGTTTCTATTGTGTCAGATCAGCCTGTTTCTGAACTGGTCAGACTGGTTTCTACTCTGTTTTTATTGTGTCAGATCAGCCTGTTTCTGAACTGGTCAGACTGGTTTCTACTCTGTTTTTATTGTGTCAGATCAGCCTGTTTCTGAACTGGTCAGACTGGTTTCTACTCTGTTTCTATTGTGTCAGATCAGCCTGTTTCTGAACTGGTTAGACTGGTTTCTACTTTGTTTCTATTGTGTCAGATCAGCCTGTTTCTGAACTGGTTAGACTGGTTTCTACTCTGTTTCTATTGTGTCTCAGATTAAAATGTTCCAGGCTGGATTCAGTTTTCACAGGAAGTCTCTCTGAAGCCTCTCTGATCTGATCTGAGCACGCCGACACACAGGCGTCTTCCACTGGTTTCTATTGTGCTTCTATTGTGTCAAACCAACATGTTACATGCATGTTCCACTGGTTTCTATTGTGTTTTTACTGTGGCTCAGACCAGCACGGGACAGGCCCAACTGTTTTGGTTTCTGCTGTCTGAGGCGTCAGGATGCTCGACAGGTTTCTACTTCTGTTTCTATTGTGTCACATCAGCCTGATACAGACTGGTTAGACTGGTTTTTCTATTCTTCTTCTGTTGTGACAGACCTACATGTTTCTGTTGAGTTTCTATTAGGCACAGACGAGTCAGCTGCTCGACTGGTTTCTTCTCAGAGCAGCTTGTTAGAAAACTGTCAAACTGGTTTCTAGTTTGTTTCTATTGTGGTGCAGCACTGGTTACTCTGGTTTCTATTGTGTTTCTGTTCTCTCACATGTCGGCGTGCTCCTGAACTGGTTGCTCTGGGTTCCAGATGGTTTCTATTGTGGTGGAGATCAGAAGCCTGTCTAACTGATTTGACTGGTTTCTATTCTTTTTCTGTTGTGGCTGAAAGTCACAACTGGCTGCTTTCTTTCCCAGTCACTTAAAATGATGACATCATCACCATGGCCTCTCTCATTGGTTCAAGGTGCACAAACCAGCCATGGGAACGCTGCTGACGTGTGTGTGTGTGTGTGTGTGTGTGTGTGTGTGTGTGTGTGTGTGTTCATGTGTGTGTGTGTGTGTGTGTGTGTCTAAGGGGGACTCAGTAAGTGAGTTTGTTATTGTGTCTCATACATTCTCCAGGCAGAAACACCAGGCTCTTTGCACCTGTTCCTGTCTCTCAAACATGCACACACACACACACACGCACACGCACACGCACACGCACACGCACACAGCCTGTCTTGCTGTCTTCACCAGTCTAACCACACACACAGTCACAATGGGAAAATATTTCTGGATGACACAAACATAAATTTGAAGCATTATTTTCAGCAAGAAAAACACCAATGTGTGTGTGTGTGTGTGCGCGCGTGTGTGTGTGTGTGTGTGTGTGTGTGTGAGTGTGTTCTTGCACAGCTCTCTGGGTCAATAAATGTGGTTTTACGATGAGCTCACAATCCCAGAACTCAGTGGGGACAGATGAGGAGGAAGAGGAGGAGGAGGAAGGAAGAGGGGATTTCAGTGCAGCCTTAATGACATCTGCAGACTCTGGTGTGTGTGTGTGTGTGTGCGTGTGTGTGTGTGTGTGTGTGTGTGTGTGTGTGCGTCCGTGTGTGTGTGTGTGTGTTAGAGAGAGAGAGGCTTTTGGGTTTTGTGTTGCTCAATTCATGCAAGGTGCACAGTGGGAAGGTACAACTTCCAACTGATTAGCTCGTTGTTGTTGTTGTGTGTGTGTGTGTGTGTGTGTGTGTGTGTGTGTGTGTGTGTGTGTGTGTGTTTGAGTGTATTTCCTGACTTGTAAAATTCCCACAGTCCTGCACCAGTTTCCTCTGCGCTGTATAGACGTTTTTTTTTTTGTTTGTTTGTTTGTTTGTTTGTTGTGTTTATCCGTGTCTTGAAACAACTCTTTTTTCCGACCCGAGGCCAGTGTACCTGAACACAACTCTCAAACACAGCACTGTGTTTGAATCTCTCCATTCACTTCCATGCTTTTTGCACACAAACACAAACATAATCATAAACACCCACAACAGAGGATTATGACACGATAAAACAACAAGACGGCACCCATTTTTTGTTATGTTCTTCAAATTATTTGTCAAAGAACGATCAGATGGTTTCCTCCTGGCGTAAGGTTACAGTGAGGAGGTTTCCTGCAAACACGACCTGCCGGATCTACTTTCCCACTCAAATAGGAAAATAACAAGAAAAGAGATGATTAGACGTTTACCAGGACTTGTTTTTTTTTTTTGTTGTTGTTTTTTTGTCATAATTCTGTGTAGATGTAGAATCCTTACAGTCGACTGGAGCAGAGCTGCTTCCTGTGAACCTTCAGCATTAAAATCCTCTCCAGGCTCAGCAGAGGAGATGAAGCTCGGCTGCTAAAAGCTGGAGACACTTGACGCCTCAGAGTTCCCCATTAAAAACCAAATCGTCCCTAACACTCACATCATGAATCCAGTACAGCTGGAGGACGTGTCAGGGGTTCCTCAGGGAACCGTCTGGGGGTCCCCTGTAGTCGTCCTGTATCCTGTTTGAGAAATCACTCGGGGTTCCTCAGGACCTTTTACCTCTCAGAGTGTAGGAGAGTAACTCTATCCTCAATTAGCTGAAGGAGTCAGTGTTTTTCCAGTCGCGGGGAAGCAGAGAGCTTTAGCAGATGAGCCGGGCTTTCAACTGCAGCTCGGGAAAAAAAACCAGGAGGTTATTTTTGATGGAAAGTCCAATCCTGTCATGTTTTAGAGATCGTTTTCTGTTTTTAATACTCTACTCACTCTCAGTCTTTTGGAAGTGAGATGATTTTTTTTTTTTTTTTTTTTTACAAACCCCTCGGGTGCTTATTTCATCTGTTTTTTCCTTCCCTTTTCTTTCTTCGCTTTTGTTTTATCATTGTGTTTTTTTTGTTTTTTTTTGTCACATCTGTGTTTCATCCATAAGCAAATGGACTGAAGTTAACTAAACTGTCAAAGTCAATTAACAGTAGGTGTGGAGTGTTTTATTCATTTTGATGTAAATGAAGAGCACACACAAGAGAGAGGAAGAGAGAACGAGAGAAAAGGAGAAAGACAGAAATAAAAATAAAGAAAATAAGACTTTGACTTGTAGCGTCCTTTAATAAAACACGTCCAAGCATCAGGCTCGCAAATTCATCACAAACACACCCTGCAGTTTAAAAAACAGAAGACACCAAACGCCTGTCCTGCTCACTTACACACACACGCACACGCACACACACACACACACACACACACACACACATCCACAAGCAAGAAAGAAAGAAAGAGAGAGCAAGAGCCTTCAACAGCTGTTCCAGAGTTTGTGTCATGTGGCGCGAGCTAGCGTCATGGCTGACTGTTCGCACGCGATACAGAATCTCACACACACACACACACACACACACACACACACACACACACACAAGCTCTGCGTGCTGGTGGGACCCCCAGTCGGGGCAGGCCCAAACACAGGCGTGGCGTTAATGCGCTGTAAGGAAATAAGTCACCTGCTCTGAGTGATGACAGCCTGTGGAGTCTGGCCGTCGCTCTGAAGCCCCGCCCCTGAGAGCAACACCGCCCCGAGAATTTTACAACAGCCGCCACCCCCCCAACACCCCCACCCCCCCACCCCGCCCCCGCCCGCCACCCCCGTCTCTCGTCCCCCGGGAACTCATGGCGAGTCCAGCCGAGTTTTTCTGTGTTTGAGTTGGTCTCCGTCTGAGAGGGAAAGCGGCAGGTGGCGGCTGCAGTGTTAGCGCTGGGAAGATGTAGCACAGATGCAGGGATGCAGGGCGGTTGCCATGACTACCATCAGCCTGGCACGGTATGATGGATGTGTTCCCGGGTTGTGGGATTTATGGAACGTCATGGAAAAAGCATGGAATGTCGTAGAATTTTGCCAACATCACTTTAATAAACCAAAAAAAAAATCAGTAACTACTTATTCACCAAACATAGTGTTTACATTTTGATCGTGTTTATATATTGTTTAAGAAAATAAAAGCTCATGTTCGATTTATGTAAGTCATGGAAATTCAGCATTTAGTCATGATAAAGTCAGGGAATTTTAAATTTGACAGAGTGGGACCTCTGGTGTTTTTACTGCATCTATCCTGCATTAATACTGTATACAGCAGTAGTCACTGTAGTACTTTTACTTCATGTTGCAATAATTCTGTAGTATTGTATCTTTACCTTTAATTATTTTTTTTCTGGCAATATTTTCAGTGGTTAATGTTTTTTTTACTTTTTTGCTAATTTTTTTTGTATTCCGATAATTTTTTGATAATTTTATTGGGATTTTTTTCTTTTCTTTATGGTAATGTACATGTATTTTTTCTTCCTATTTTTTCTTGGACTTTGAAGGATGATTTTGTGATCTTTTGTCTTGTCGTGTTATGAAAGACCATGAGAGAATTTGTTCAGGTTTCGAAGGGTTAAATCTGAATCCAGTTTGTTGTCAGAGGAGCTTTTTCCTTTCCGTTCTGTTTGTTCTTATTTAACCTCGATTAAGAGTTTGACCGAATTGTTTTAAACATGAAAGCCAAACCTCGGCCAGCCCAGGTGAAAATGTCACATGATCCTTTTCATTGTTGGAAGCATATAATCTTCACAGAATCCACAGCATATAATCTGCGTTTCAGCGTCTGAGTGTGTATGAGACTGTTTGGTCTCTTCTCACCTTGCCTCAGGACTGACAGCAGTGTGTGTTTTTGTGTGTGTGTGTGTTGCAGGTGTACGCCCCGTCTGCCAGTACAGCCGACTACAACAGAGACTCGCCAGGTTACCCCTCATCTAAACCTCCCAGCGCCGGCTTCCCAAGCTCATTTTTTATGCCAGGTATCTACACACACACACACACACACACACACACATATGCACATGCACTCATACAAATAAACACACATTTTCACACATATATGAAGCGCAGGGGGTGACATGAGAAAAAAACAAATAGATTTTAATCCCAGGTATAACTCATTTGTGCAAACCAGATATCAGTTAGAGGCCTCAAGAGAGAACATGATGGATCTGTATGGATGGACCTATGTTTTATGCATTCAAACACACACACACCTGGAGGAAGTGTTGGGGCTCCCTGTTATGAGGGGGTCCTCAGGGAACCGTCATGGGGTCCCCTGTAGTTGTGTTGTGTCCTATTTGAGAAATCACTAAGGGTTCCTCAAGACCTTTAGCTTTTAAAGTGTAGGAGGGTAACTTTATACTCAATTAGTTGAAGGAGTCGGTGAATGTTCTTGTGTTTTTCACTCTAACTTTATATGCCACCTCTGCCCAAATGATCCTGGAGTATGAAGATCCTAATGTTGGATCATCAGGCTCCTTGATGTCAAATCGTTGTGACCCTAAGACTTGTTACATCATCTCTTGGTGTCCGTTTTCGGTAGTAGCAAAATTCCAAATATTGAAATCCTATTTATTAGCCTGAAATGTGGAGCCTTTCCTAAAAATAGTCCATGGAAAGTTTGACTGCTCTCTAAAGACTCTCTAAAGATGAGGTGCCAAGTGACCCCCACTGGAGACACTTCACGCCTCAGGGCTTCTCATTAAAAATCATCCTGAACCTACACATAATGAATTCAGGACATCTGGAGGAAGTCTCAGGGCTCCTGGCCATGAAGGGGTTCCACAGGGAACCGTCTGGGGGTCCCCTGAAGTTGTGTCCTTTTTGAGAAATCACTAAGGGTTCCTCAAGACCTTTGCCTTTGAGAGTGTAGACGTGTAAGTCTATACGTCAGCTCTGTATGCCAGCTCTGCACAAATGATCCTGTAGTGAGGATCCTGCCGACTGGATCGTAAGACTCCTCGATGTCCAGTCGTAAATATCAAACATTTGGCATTTACGACTGGAATCCTGTTGTGTTAAAGAAACAGCGATTCACATCTGAGCTGTTAACCCCCAGTAGCCAATGAGAGCGAGCTGACCGTAGATACAAACCAGCCGGACAGGAATTATGTTTCCCCGAATGAGGTGGACAGAAGAAAAGGAGGACAGGCTTGGCAGCAGTTTGAGTGCTTGTGTAAGGTTTTGTGCAAGACAGTCCACAACAGGACAGACGAGGAAAGAGTTGTCCAGAACCTTAGCTCTGTATGTTAAAGGTGAGCTGAAATGCTAATGCTAACTCAAAGTAGCTGCAAACGTTTAGTGTGTAATGTAACTCATAGGTTTGATGTCAAGTGTTTTTGTGAAGCCTGTATCAGAAAAATATTATATGAAGTCACATCAATTAAAAATCAATTAAATCTGTCGTTTTGTTTTTGGTCTCACACGTTTTTAAATCGGTCAGTATTAGTAAATCCCCACATGTGCACCAGCCTTAAGACATAAAATGTTCATATGGATCCCACCAGAGTTCTGGGCAGGACTTGCCCACCAGCACTGTGATCGATCCTAAAATTTGTTGCCTTGTTGCCCATTTGCTCAAACAAGTTTGCAGTCCCAAGCCCTTACCCAACCAGAACCCTGCTCTTAACCGAGTGGGCGTGTCCAACAAGGCTCTCACCCAACCAGAACCCTGATCTTAACCAAGTGGGCGTGTCCAAGAAGGCCCTCAGCCAACCAGAACCCTCATCTTAACAAAGTGGGCGTGTCCAAGAAGGCCCTCACCCAACCAGAACCCAAACCTTAACCCTTTGGGCAGATCATACCCAGAACTTTTGTGGGTTTCATAGCAAAACAATGTCAACTCAGCCTCCACGTTGGTTCAAATTCAGCATACACGTCCAGAATGTCAACATATATTTTCATGTGTAGTCGAAATATAATTTATGGATTATTGATACGTTTCTGGGCTCTTGTTGATATATTTAACTTTTATATTTGTTGTAGGCAACTATCCAAAGAGAGTGTGGCTGATTCTTTACCATCATTGTAAAGAGTAACCAGTTTTTTCCCAGCTGTCCGATGTAAAGCATAATGATAAATACACATATAGCTACATAAATGATATATAAAGTGACGGCCTGTGTCCCGTAGGATCGGTTTTAAAGCGTATCCGACACTCAGATTCTGTGAGTGACTTCAAGAAAAAGCTCAAAACGACACACCTTTTGTCTTCTATCGATCATTTTTGACTTTTACCACAACTCTGTCTCATAATATTTTGTTTCATATCCTCTGTCTTACTTTTCTTTTAAAGACTTTGTGTTTTAGTGCCTCCTGTAATCTCTACATGCTTTAGAACTTTGAGCTGCACTCTGTCTGAAAAGAGCTTTATAAATAAAATGCATTATTGTAGTTGCTATCATTATTATCAATGATATTATTAGTAGTAGTAGTTGAGGTAGTAGTAGTGTCCTGTACACCTAGCAGCAAAATGTATCACTATAAACAAAGGAAAGGCCTGATTAAAATATGGGAGCTGGTAATAAAAATGTGAGATTGTAAATAATGTCTGTCTGTCTCTCTCTGTCTGTCTGTCTGTCTGTCTGTCTGTCTGTCTGTCTGTCTCTCAGATGGCCACCACAGCGGGGATCCCTGGAGCAGCAGCAGTAGCAGTATGAGCCAACAGGGTTACCATGGCAGCATGCTGGGGGGCGGGAACTCGGCCCACGGCCCCACCCAAAGCTCCTCCTACTGCGGGATCCACCCCCACGACAGATTGGTGAGCAGAGCTGTCAATCACCACACTCAGAAAATAAAAGCCCTGTGTGCAGACTAGATCACGACACTGAGATATTTAAATTTTTATTTTTTTAACAGTGAAATTACAAAAACAGCAGATTGGGGATCAGAGCTGTCCTTCTTTTCTTTCTTTTCTTTCTTTTCTTACTTTTCTTACTTTTCTTTCTGTTTTTTCGCCATAACTGCCACAATAAAGGCCTCTTTTCAACTCTTCATAGCTAAAAATGTCTTGATATGCATGTCTGGAAAGTTTTATTATTTCACATGCACACACACACACACACACACACACACACGTAAATTCTTTGTGTTTCGACTGGGACCAGATGATTGATGGGGCCGAGCCGAAGCGAGCCGCCGTGCCGTTTACAGGCTGGAGGCGCTGAGTCAGCGGCCGCCTGGTAGCCGCTGGTTTCCGGCTCAGCTGGAGTGGAAAACGGACAAACCAGGAAGGAGGGACGTGTTTGGGCTGATTCAGGGACCGCTCCAGTGTTTAACTCATGTTTTATCCGCCGTGTTCCCTGCGTCACGCATGCTTCACATTACCATCCACAGCGTTCCAAAGCATGTTTAGATGCTGGAATGTGTTTTTCTGCTCTTCCCAGGCGGCCGTTTGTTTCCCTTCGTTTTGTTACGGAACAAAAAATCAACTTGAAACCTGCTTGAGATAGGAAATCCATTCTGCCCGGCTTCATTTAGATTTTTTTTTTTTTTTTGTCAAAGTGACTCCTGCTGTCATCACGGCTCTGCAGGCCTGATGCTGCGTTCACATGCCGGTGGAAAGCTCCGACACCCCGGGGGTTATTCCAAATCCATGTGATCCGCTGTGTGAATCAGACAGCTTCAGGTTTAGTTTCTCACTTTGATGGAGCCAGGCTAACGACTCCCATAGACTTCAAGTCTTTATGCTAAGCTAACAGGAAATGTACCCATAGGAACTGAACCACTGGACGTCCAGAGGTGGAAATGGTGTCCAACATCTGGTCTCAGTCTGGGGACGTCAGGAAATGGAAAAATTGAGGTTTCGCCCAAAATGTTGGAATATTCCTTTAAAGTTTTGTGTGATGTGATTGGTTGTGTTTGTGTGCTCCCGCCTGCAGAGCTACCCCTCGCACTCGTCTGCAGACATCAGCTCCAGCCTTCCCCCCATGTCCAGCTTCCACCGAGGAGGAGGGGCCGGGGGCGGGGCCAACCACTACAGCACCGCCTCCTGCACCGCCCCCACGAACGGAACAGACAGCATCATGGGTAAGTTCACACTGCACATGTACAGATGATGTGTTAGGGTCAGGGTTAGGGGTTTTTCTTTACTCGGCCCAGCTGTGTTCACGCCGTCCAATAGCAGGCGAGCGTTTCAGTTTCGTCTTTTTGCGAAGGGTTTCTAAAAAAAAAAAAAAAAAAAAATCTAGTGTCTTTGGAGCGGAATGTTTTAAAGCGGCCTGCCAAATAAAAAAGCTTATTGTATTTGTATCATCATCATCATCATTATTAGCAGAAAAAAGATGTGATGTTTTTCTTTAAAAAAAAAAAAAGAAAGAAAGAAAGAAAGAAAGAAACAATTAGAAACAGAAATTTAAAAATTTAAAAGGAGTGTTTTGTTTTGGGGTTTTTTTGGTCTTTTTTAATCAAACTACTGAATGACGGCTGGTTTCACGTGGAGCTGTCAGCTGTTTTATTTTATTTTATTTTATTTATTTATTTTAATTCATGAGCAGGTTTTTCTTTTCCAAAGCCAGGAGCCGGCGGCTGGGCTTTATGTTTATTTATTTGTTTATTCATTTTGCTAATTTCTAATTGCTAATAATTTCTTGAAATTTTAATACACGTCTGGTTATTTGGGTGTTTTCTTTCTTTCTTTCTTCCTTTTAAATAAAAACTACAAAGTTGGTTTTTACTTGGGTTTCAAAGGGTTAACGGACTGACCAATCACAGCTCAGGAAGTGGGTGTGGCCGTTCATTCATAACTACCTGCAAGAAGACGATTAATTACTCAGTAATTATTTTATTTTATCTTATTTTTGTTTCTTTCTAAATCCACTTAATCTCAGTTCATTCTCGTTTTTTACTTTAGAGAAAAGTTCAGAGGAAAAATTACATTTGAAAAACAGAAAACAGCACAACAGGCATTTCTGCAGCTGTCATTGATTTCTTTTTTGTTCGTTTTATCTCTGTGTCTCCTTAACAGCACAGAGACCCATCGAGTCCCTCACTAATAATCTGCTAATATGGAATTATTTAATCTGATCGGAGATT
>NC_043991.1:1188105-1195605 GCF_902150065.1 Myripristis murdjan | reverse complement strand
AACTGAGGTGAAATATTTAAATGTAAGCTCAGTGACAGACAGCAGGCGTGTTGTTTAGCATGTCAGGCTAACGAGCTAACACTTCCTGTGACTAACACTTCCTGTTACTAACACTTCCTGTTGCACCTGCTGGCCAACAGCAGCTGCAGCTGAAGGCTGTCAATCAAACGGGGGCGGGAGCAGTAAAAACAGAGCTGTGTTCTGATTGGATCGCTCACCTTGTCTCTTCTCATCGTCTCCTGTCCTTTTGTCCTGTCCTTGTTTCCTCTCCTCTGTCCTTGTTTCCCTCCTTTTTTCCTCTCCTTTTTTCCTCTCCTCTCCCCTTGTGTCGTCTCTTTGTTTCCTCTCCTTGTGTCTTCTCCTTGTCTCCTCTCCTCTCCCCTTGTCTCCTCTCCTTGTTTTCTTGTCTCCTCTCCTCTCTTCTCCTTGTTTCCTCTCCTTGTCTCCTCTCCTCTGTCCTTGTTTCCCTCCTTGTTTCCTCTCCTTGTTTCCTCTCCTCTCCTCTCTCCTGGTTTCCTCTCCTTGTCTCCTCTCCTCTCTCCTTGTGCCGTCTCTTTGTCTCCTCTCCTTATTTCCTCTCCTTGTTTTCTCTCCTTGTCTCCTCTCTCCCCCTCTCTGCCCTGACCACTGTTCTCTCTCTCTCTCTCTCTCTCCCTCTCTCCCTCTCTCTCTCTCTCTCTCTCTTTGTAACTCTGATCTCATCTCATTAGCGTGTTTTGATTGTGTCTCCATTATTATTATTATCATTTTTTTTAATACGTCTTTTCTCTCCTTTCTCCTTTATTCATATTAAATGCTAATTTCCATATGCTAATTAATGAATAATCACCTGGGTACATTCATGTGCAAATACAAATATATGTATTAAACGGCGGCCGGGTAAATTATTCTGTAGAACAGCCTCGCAGAATTAGCCTTGAATATCAATTTGCATGTAGTCTGCTTTAATAGGCTTCATTTCTAATTTGTAAAAAGTGGTGTAGCTCTGACACAATGATAAACACCAATTATGGTTTAGCGGCCAATATCCCAGGCAGCTATAACGACGTGTGCGTGTGCGTGTGTGTGTGTGTGTGTGTGTGTGTGTGTGTGTGTGTGTAGCTGGTAGGTTTGTGAGCGATTTGTCGGAGTGCTGCTTGTAATTAAAGCTATCAGTCACGAGGCGCGGCAGAAATATCAAACGGCGTGCGTCGCGGCGACAATTAGAGACAAATTCTACACAACTATTATTAGAGAAAGTCATTTTTCACTTTAAGGAGCGGAGAGAGTTTACATCGTTAGCCGGGAAGACGAGTAATTGGCCTAAAAAAAGTGTGGGGGAGGGGAGATACAGCCATCATTATAATATTATTACTGTGCTTTTAAACAACTCAGTAGGATCCCTGCTGCATTTTGCACAGGTCTTGTTTGAGAGATTAACAGAAAAAAAGTAAAATAAAAGGTTTTTAATTGAATTGAATTGAATTTGATTTAATTGAATTTATTGATTTAATTTATTTTAATTTAATTCAATTTAATTGAAGGTTAAATGAGCAAAAGATCAGAGCTTTTGCCCAAATGAATTCATCTGCTCAGTCAGTATTTTTACACAACGCATCGCGTTACACGTGTGTAGATGCGGCTGATGAGATTTTAAAGGGACAATACACTAAAAAGTGTGATTTTTCATAAAAATATTTTATTGTCATCATTATTGACGTGTAGAAAACATGAATGTGGGAGAATTTAATAATGATAAAATAGTACATGTTATTTAAGTGCTTTTCAGGATACTCAAAGTTGCTTTACAGAAAAGAAAAAAAAAACTTTAATAGGATAAAACTAGTTAAGGAATGGAAAACAAAAACAAAACAAAAAAAACAAAGCAGCAAGCAGTAAAAGGGAGTTTAAAAAGTCGTTAGGAAGGCAAAGCAAGTCTTAACGGGGGTTTTGAGGGCAGTTTTGATGTGAGCTGGGAGTGATTTCTAAAGGGAGGGGGCAGCGACTGGAAAAGCCCTGTCACCCCAGGTTTAGCGGTAAGTCTTGGGGACGACCAGACGGAGAACTGGTGTGATGTGATCTCTGGATCGGGTCCTGGGGAGTAGACGGTAGAAGAGTTTTGAACATACTGTAGTTTCCTGAGGACTTTGTTGGTGACACCGTATATGAGGCTGTTGCAGTAGTCGAGTGTGGATGTGATGAAAGCGTGAACGAGTGTCTCTGCAGCAGGGTGGGACAGGTTGGGACGCAGGCGGGCAATGCTGCCGAGATGGAAGAAGGTGGTAATGGTAACCTTGTTGACATGGGACTGGTAGGACAGGGTGGGGTCGAGGATGATGCCAAGGTTTTGAACTTGGGTGGAGGGAGTGACAATGGAACCGTCAATATTAAGAGTGAAGTCCTGAGTGGAGTGGGTGAGGGAGGGTGGGCCGATGATGAGGATTTCAGATTTGTTGCAGTTAAGTTTGAAAAAGTTGATTTGCAGTTTTTGACGTCGGTCAGACAGGTGGTGAGGGCGGAGTTTGCGGAGTGGGTGGAAGCGGTAATGGTCTTGGCGGGGAGATAGAGCTGGGTGTCATCGGCGTAGCAGTGAAACCGGAGGCCATGGCAGCGAAGTATCTGTCCAAGGGGGAGCATGTACACGATGAAGAGGAGTGGGCCGAGCACCGAGCCCTGAGGGACACCGTGGGTGACGGGTTATTCGTGATTGGCAGTTCTTGATGTGGATGAATTGATGTCTGTCTGTTTGTTTGTTTGTTTTCCCGTCGATGAGGGACTGACGAGCCACACAGAGACACATTCAGCTCACTATGAAGGGATATTGTTTTACACAAAAAAAAACTAATAAAAAATAAATGAATGAATAAATGAATAAAAATATTGATTTCATTTATTATTTTCATTTGTTTATTTGACAGGGACAGAGCAGATTCATGAACGTCAGTAAACATAGGCATGTTTAGGAACAGCAGACATATAAGTAACAATATGCAAATACACACATACGGAAACGCCAAAGTACAAATAAATTTTCATAAATAAATAAAAATAAAAGCTCTTGCCGTCATGGCCGTACAGACACGAATGACGTTCTCCAAAAACAAATGTCTCAAATGTTATACAGTCTGTTTCATCTAGATCTACGTTACAGTGTGTTACAGTCACTTGCTCCCTTGTCTCCTTCTCACGTCTCCTTGTCTCCTACTCACATCTCCTCGTCTCCTCTGTCCTAGCTGCCAGTTCTGCTGTGTGGTCGAGGAACGGCGGACAGGGAGCGTCGTCGCCGAACTACGAGGCTCCGCTGCACTCTCTGGTAGGAGCACACACACACACACACACACACACACACACACACACACACATGCAGTCTTGTTATGTCACTGGTAATGTTCTGATAAGGAAAATCTGAAAAAAATGAGATTCAGTTTGTATATTTATGAGAAAAAACTCACAAATTTATGAGAAAAAATTGAAACTTCTGCGATTAAAAAGTCCCACATCAGTTCTGCACCTCCTGAGCTTGTTTTCGTGTGTCTGAGGCGCGAGCGGCGTCACGTGACTAACCTCCGTCCGTCCGTCCGTCCGTCCCCCTGCAGCAGAGTCGTATCGAGGACCGGCTGGAGCGCCTGGACGATGCCATCCACGTGCTGCGGAGCCACGCGGTGGGACCCTCGACGGGCATGGCGAGCGGCCACGGCGACATGCACAGCCTCATCGGCGCCGCCCACACGCACAACGGCGCCATGGGAGCGCTGGGCAGCGGCTACGGGACGGGGCTGCTGTCCGCCAACCGACACTCCCTCATGGTAGGACAACAGCAGGGACTTATGGTGCTGTAGGGGGACCTGACAGGCAGGGGGCGCAGCCACGCGGGCAGAGCGAGTTAGTTTTGTGGACGAAGGGAAGTGAAAGAGGAGAGGAAGGAGGGATGAAGGAAGGAGGGAGGAAGGAGGGAGGGAACAGCTGTAATGTTTTCCATATTTAAAGTTGCTGCACTTTTTGTGTCGACTTCAAAAAAAAAACATAAAGAAACTGGCCAGCTGTGCCACATAAAGAAAACACACACACACACACACACACATGCACACGCACACACACACTCTTTCCAGATGTTCATATAAACAAATATACAGGACACTCCTATATACATTCTTACATTCCCATTAATCTTACTCTCTCCCTCCTTCTCTCTCTCTCTCTCTCTCTCTCTCTCTCTCTCTCTTGTAACATGTAAACACTTGGAGCAGAGTTGCATGCGAGCATATAAACATGCACATGTATGAACTCATATGCTCAACACACGGAGACATAAACACTCATCTGTCTCTGTCGCTCCCTCTCTCTCTCTCTCTCTCTCTCTCTCAGTTGTTGTGTTGTGTCATGA
Source organism: Myripristis murdjan (assembly GCF_902150065.1). Classification (NCBI taxonomy): domain Eukaryota; kingdom Metazoa; phylum Chordata; class Actinopteri; order Holocentriformes; family Holocentridae; genus Myripristis; species Myripristis murdjan. Next base: position 1,191,242 of record NC_043991.1, on the reverse strand, counting down.
ACAGTGTTGGGACCAATTACTCACTAAACTAATAAGTTACAATTACTAATTACTTCTGTAAAAAAGTAATTTTGATTAGTACTCAATTACTGCTGCAGAAGAGTAATTCAGTTACTGGGGAAAGTCATTTTTATGATTTACTTTTTTCTTTTCTTAAATCTTCTTATTAATGCACATATTTTTGCGTTGCTGTTGCAGTGTGGACATTGCTGTCAAATTTCATCTATCATTGTCAGTGTTGGGCACGTTACTTTGAAAAAGTAATTCATTACAGTTTAAAGTAGTGATGACAGCTCATCCAGGTGGGGAATTGAACCCCCGGTCTTCTGTATGGCAGGCGGAGATACTATCTGCTCTGCCGTCATGGAACATATGTGCTTCTTGTAATTTGTGCTCAGTCATTCTCCATGCATGTTGATAAGTTACGAAAAACTGCAAAGTCTGACCGGTTTGAAAATTGACACACCGCTTTTCCTCCACAAGACGCACATTTTCTGAATAGGATAATAAAATATTAATAATTAGTAGTAGTAAGTAACGGCTAGTAACGGCGCATTTTATTGTCAGTAACGGTAACGGCGTTGTAACGGGGGAAACAGTAATTTCTTTGATTACTCGTTACTGATAAAAGTAACACCGTTAGTAACGCCATTTCTTTGTAACACCGTTACTCCCATCACTGTCCATAAGCACACAGTCCAGTCAGGTGTGTGTGGTGTCTGTGAGCTGCTGTGCTGAGCTGTGTGTGTGTGTGTGTGTGTGTGTGTGTGTGTGTGTGTGTGTGTGTGTGTGGCAGTGAAGTTGCTGATGCCTGTGAAGCTGCTCAGGTCACATATTTATAACCATACATTTATAATATACATTTATTATTTCCTCCAGGATTTTTTGAAACTGTGGTGGAGAGCTTCAGCGTCAACAATATGTTAAATTATTATTTGTTTTAAAAATGTAAATTACTTATCAAACAGACCAAACAATTCAACTACCAATGAATGAGCAGTAGTACGCATGTGATAACATAGATTGAAAAATAAGCCAAAGTGATACCTCTTCTCTGAATAGACAAGCTAAGCCAGTGTGCTGCTGTTAGCCAGTGTAAATAGCGCGGAGTGGGAACTCTTCACTTTGTTACACAATCTATGTCAGTGCGCTGCTGTAGCTGGAGAGTTTCTCTGCCTGTTGGACTCGTACAGTGCCGGTGCAGGTGTTGTGATGTTTTTTCTTGGTGGTGCAGGTGAAACCACTGGAGGGGTTGTGCCACCCAGATTTGCTTCCCTCCATGTAATTTCCCCCAGACATACGTTCATATTCCACACAAAAACAGCATTTCATTCAAATTATGTCAAATGCCGCGATATTCTGTGTTAAAAATAGACATACAGCGTAAACACTACATGTATATACATTAACAATAACATTAGGGTCGTTTTCACAGGCTTGAACAAAATATGGATTAGATTTAATCTTGCCTCGGTACCTTTCTCTCGCCCGTCTCTCGCCCGTCTCTCTCCCTCTGCGAGCACGCAGCAGCAGAATCAAACAGGCGGGTGATGACTCCGGTGTTCATTTTTCAAAATAAATTTAATTGCAGTGTAGTGTAACATCATTTCATGATATTTAAATTATCATTTCAAACTCTGATTATAGTAAGTATATGTGCGCAAATATAGGCTATATATGTGTGTATATATATCCATTCATACAATATATTTTAATTAATTTTAACATCTGAAAAAAAAAATCATCATTCTGAAGGCGGCTTTATTTTGCCGTGGCGGTGCGCCAAGATCAATTACATGTAGCGGAAACCCTGATTTATAACTATACATTTATAATATATATTTATAACTATACATTTATAATATATATTTATAACTATACATTTATAATATACATTTATAACTATACATTTATAATATACATTTATAATATACATTTATAACTATACATTTATAATATACATTTATAATATACATTTATAACTGTACATTTATAATATACATTTATAATATACATTTATAACTGTACATTTATAACTATACATTTGCTGTGCTCAGTCTGTTTAACTGAAGAGGATTTACAATGTTTCTGTTTTAGTAAGCTGTAGTGTTTACGCTGTCTGTCTGCCTGTCTGTCTGTCTCTCTCTCTCTCTCTCTCTCTCTCTGCCTGTCTGTCTGTCTGCCTGTCTCTCTCTCTCTCTGTCTGTCTGTCTCTCTCTCTCTCTGTCTGTCTGTCTCTCTCTCTCTCTGTCTGTCTGTCTGTCTATACGTCTCTCTGGTCTTTGTTAAAGTATTTACTTTGAAGCAATGTTTTCTAAATGGAGAGCACCTGTGGTGGCGAGGAGTGTGTGTGTGTGTGTGTGTGTGTGTGTGTGTGTGTGTGTGTGTGTGTGTGTGTGTGTGTGTGTGTGTGTGTATGTTGGCTGGCTCCCACAGAGATTATCTTCTTCTCACGCATATCTGTCCAGCTGTCTCTCTCTCTGTCTCTCTCTCTCACCTGGGGCTCAGCGGTGCATTGTACAGTCTAGGATAAACACTCACACACTCACACACACACACACACACACACACACACACACACACACAGGTCACAGTGTACACAGTCAGTCACTTTCTCCTCCCTTTTTCTGTCATTCTTTCTGTGTGCGTGTGTGTGTGTGTGTGTCTGTGTGTGTGTGTGTGTGTGTGTGTGTGTGTCATCTTTGAAACATGTAAACACACTTCACACACACAAACAAGGGGTTTGTAAATGTGTGTGTGTGTGTGTGTGTGTGTGTGTGTGTGTGCCTCAGGAGCTGTGCAGGTTTGAAATATTTTTGCTGACTTTGCTGTTTCAGATGTTTTTAAAAAATAAAAACTGATAAAAGAGGGAAAGAACTTTTAATCATTAGAAATGTAGCTTTATTGTGAGTTTTCTTTTTTTTTTTCAAAACTAATTTTCAATTTTCTTCTAGATTTAACCTCTAATTTTTTTTTTTTTTTTTTTTTTGTATTTTTTTCTTTTACCAGTGATCCCAGGGTTTTTTTTTTGTTTTTTTTTTAATGAAATCAAGTGAGGTGGTGGTGACTTTCAAAACTTTTTTCGGCTAATTTTCATTTTTCTTTCCTTTTTTTTTTTTTGCAAATTTTCTGGTCTT
>NC_043991.1:1175605-1178105 GCF_902150065.1 Myripristis murdjan | reverse complement strand
GCGTACTGGGACTTCTCGTGAGCTCATAGTGCCCTGTCTTGCTCTATGTCTCGCCTTGTGATTTGGCTATACTACATTACCCAGTGTGCACTGGTACATGCCAAACACCTGCCCCTCGTGAGCAGATGCTCGCGAGACGTTCACTCGTAAGGAGGTCTCGCGAGTCGAGTGCCAGAAAGCATAGAAAGGGCGTGAAGAAGAAGAGATCTCGCGGACGTTGAATGTAAATATCAGAGCGAGTAAACCACCGACAGTTTGATGTCCCGGTTGGTTTGGGGTGTTTAGTGACCTCCCGTTATTACAAATGTTGGCGTTTTGTTATGATAGAAGCAAACACAGCAGTTTGTTATTTAACCCGGCGATGTCGGCACCGACAGGATTCGGCATGCCTACTTTACATAACGATTTCTCCGTGACCGCTGGTGATATTCAGAAACTTTAAAAAATGTCTGAAACTGTTGTTTGTTGCGGTTTTTCTTTTAAGGTTTACAGACAGTCAAATAATATTCTCGGTTAACCGAAATAAACCGATTAATGAGGCCCGGTGGTCGACCAAGAAAATTTTCCATTTTCGCCATCCCTAGTGCAGAATAACACGCCATTCTGCTTTGGTGTTTTGTACGGTCTGCCCAGTGGGTGATGGATTTCTCTTTCTGTGTGGTGATAATCTGATTGGGCCGGATGGTTTGGGGTCTGTCCTGGGGGTCTGGTGTCGAGGTCGGGGAGCTGAGGGTCAGGACGAGCTGACTGAGGGGGCTTTTTTCCAAGTTTTTCTCTTGGCATTTTAATGCTTCGTGATGGAGACTCTGGGGGTCGCTTGTTTTTAAATGGTTATAGAATTTTATGGTTCTTTTTTCAATTGTGATTTGTAGGGGGTACTGACCCAGTTCAGCTCGGCAGCCGTTGTTGGGGATGTGTCTCCTCAGGTGTGATATGTTTTTGCAGAATTCCACATGGAATTTCTCAATTGGGTGGTTTTCCCAGTCAGTAAATTTTAAATGTCTACTGAGCGGGCCCCATATTTCACTGCCATATAGGGCGATGGGTTCTATCACTGATTTAAAATTTTTTAGCCATGTTTTAATTGGTATGTCTGTTTTGATGGTTCTTTTAATTGCATAAAATGCCCTTCTCGCTTTGTCTCTCAGCTCGTTCACAGCCATTTGAAAACCACCTGATGAACTAATATTGAGACCTAAATATGTGTAGTTTTTTGTATGCTCCAATTTGACTTTGTCCAGGTAGAATTCATGTTTAAGGCTGTGATTCCCAGACCTCTTCTGGAAAATCAGTATTTTGGTTTTGTCCAGGTTGGCAGTCAGAGCCCAGGTGTGACAGAAACTGTGCAGGAGATCCAGGTGTTGCTGCAGGCCTTCTTTAGTAGGGGACAGCAAAACTACATCATCAGCGTATAACAAACACTTGATTTCAGTGTTTTCTAGGGTGATACCAGGGGACATGGAGTGTTCTAGGTTTTTAGCCAATTCATTTATGTAAATGTTGAATAGAGTAGGAGACAGACCACATCCCTGTTTGACACCACGTTCTGCAGGGAAGGAATTTGTTTGCTGGTTGCCAATTTTCACTGAACATTTGTTGTTTGTGTACATTGATTTTATGACATCATATGTTTTTCCTCCAATACCCATTTCAATTAATTTGTACAAAAGGCCATCGTGCCAAATTGAATCGAATGCTTTTTTAAAATCTGCAAAGCATGAAAAGATTTTGCCTTTGTTCTGATGTATTTACTTGTCGATGAGGGTGTGGAGAGTGAAGATGTGGTCTGATGTTCGATATTTTGGGAGAAATCCAATTTGACTTTTGCTCAGGATGTTATGTTCAGTGATGAACTGTAAGATTCTGCTGTTGATAATGCTGCAGAATAGTTTTGCCAGGTTGCTGGACACACAGATCCCTCTGTAGTTGTTTGGGTCAAACTTGTCTCCGTTCTTATATATTGGGGTTATCAGTCCTTGGTTCCAAATAGCTGGGAAAGTGCCTGCATTTAAAATGATATGGAAAGCTTTTGGCATAGCCAATTGGAATTTATTATCTGTGTATTTGATCATTTCGTTCAAAATGCCGTCGGCACCACAGGCCTTTCGGGGTTTAAGCTTTTTCATTTTGTCTGTTAGTTCTGTTTGTGTAATTGAGGTGTCGATGGGGTTCTGGTAGTCTTTAATTCGCTCTCTCTCTCTCTCTCTCTCTCTCTCTCTCTCTCTCTCTCTCTCTCTCTCTCTCTCTCTCTCTCCCTCTCCCTCTCTCTCTCTCTCTCTCTCTCTCTCTCAGGTGGCCTCTCACAGAGAAGACTCTGGTTTGCGTTCCGGTCACTCGATGCCCGGTCAGGTGTCGGTGCCTCAGCTGCCCGTCCAGTCGGCCACGTCGCCGGACCTCAGCCAGCCCGACCCGTACCGAGGTAAGCCCCGCCCCCTACTGAGGTAAAGCCCCGCCCCCTACTGAGGTAAAGCCCCGCCCCCTGCGTTGCTCCTCACCTGTT
>NC_043991.1:1130605-1170605 GCF_902150065.1 Myripristis murdjan | reverse complement strand
CCCCGAGCGGGAACACACACCGAGGGGCGGAGCTACGGCACAACACACATACGTATACACATCTTCATCTTTATGGAACTGTGTGTTAACTGATTATTCTACGTGCACATATAGACTGAATTACATATTATACATATTATACATAAAACATAAGGCTGAGCCACGTCTGACAGCCACATGGAAACGATTCTTAAAATTATACATCATCATTAAACATTTATTCCATATATACATATTCTAGTCAATAGATATTTTGCTAGTCCTACTGATGATGATGATGATAATTATAATCTTTATTCACACAGCAGCTTTAAAAAACAGTTGACAAAGTGCCTTAACAGACACAGCAGAGCAGAATCACCAGGAAAAATCCAGATTAGAGCTCCAGACAGCAGCAGGGAGAGAGAGAGAGAGAGAGAGAGAGAGAGAGAGAGAGAGAGAGAGAGAGAGGAATAAATGAGTTAATTAAGTAATGCTACAAGAATAAAAGCAATAATAAATGAATCAATAAAATAAAACAGAGATTAATTATGAATCAAAGGTGACAGAGGTGATTTAACACGTCGTCACTGATTCTGCGAGTCTCGTCTCCTCAGGCGGGACGTCCCAAAGCCGAGGGGTCCTGACGGCACAACGCTCGGTCGCCTTTAGATTTAAGTCGTCACTCTATTTATTATACTATTTATTATTTATTGCTCTAATTTGTAGTTCAGTAATTTATCTAGAGATATGTATTTCTCTATAAGCACGACAGTTTACCAGTTAGGGATCAATAAGGTGCATCTATCAGGAACATGACTCACGTCTCATACGCCTGAACACATCAGCCCAGGTGATAAACACACCTGAGGTTTTCGGGCGCGGCTCCGCTCCACGTGTGGCGTTCCCGCTCGGGACGCGGCTTCGCTCCTCCAGGACAAACACACACCTGCTTCCTGTTTCCACCTGGAGGACGCGACCAATCAGAAACATTCGGATCCCAAACCCAAAGATCTGCACACGGTGGTGGCGGTGATGATGATGATGATGATGATGATGATGATGATGATGATGACTGTGGTGATGATGATGGCATTAATGATGATCGCAAATGACAAATGTGCAAGTACTGTTCCTCTGCTGGTATGTGACTGCAGTAGAAGTAGAAGTACTGTTCCTCTGCTGGTATGTGACTGCAGTAGAAGTAGAAGTACTGTTCCTCTGCTGGTATCTGACTGCAGTAGAAGTAGAAGTACTGTTCCTCTGCATGTATTTGACTGCAGTAGAAGTAGAAGTACTGTTCCTCTGCATGTATTTAACTGCAGTAGAAGTAGAAGTACTGTTCCTCTGCCGGTATCTGACTGCAGTAGAAGTAGAAGTACTGTTCCTCTGCCGGTATCTGACTGCAGTAGAAGTAGAAGTACTGTTCCTCTGCCGGTATGTGACTGCAGTAGAAGTAGAAGTACTGTTCCTCTGCCGGTATGTGACTGCAGTAGAAGTAGAAGTACTGTTCCTCTGCCGGTATCTGACTGCAGTAGAAGTAGAAGTACTGTTCCTCTGCCGGTATGTGACTGCAGTAGAAGTAGAAGTACTGTTCCTCTGCCGGTATGTGACTGCAGTAGAAGTAGAAGTACTGTTCTTCTGCTGGTATGTGACTGCAGTAGAAGTAGAAGTACTGTTCCTCTGCTGGTATGTGACTGCAGTAGAAGTAGAAGTACTGTTCCTCTGCTGGTATCTGAGTGCAGTAGAAGTAGAAGTACTGTTCCTCTGCTGGTATGTGACTGCAGTAGAAGTAGAAGTACTGTTCCTCTGCTGGTATGTGACTGCAGTAGAAGTAGAAGTACTGTTCCTCTGCTGGTATGTGACTGCAGTAGAAGTAGAAGTACTGTTCCTCTGCATGTATTTGACTGCAGTAGAAGTAGAAGTACTGTTCCTCTGCTGGTATCTGAGTGCAGTAGAAGTAGAAGTACTGTTCCTCTGCTGGTATGTGACTGGAGTAGAAGTAGAAGTACTGTTCCTCTGCATGTATTTGACTGCAGTAGAAGTAGAAGTACTGTTCCTCTGCTGGTATGTGACTGCAGTAGAAGTAGAAGTACTGTTCCTCTGCTGGTATGTGACTGCAGTAGAAGTAGAAGTACTGTTCCTCTGCATGTATTTGACTGCAGTAGAAGTAGAAGTACTGTTCCTCTGCTGGTATGTGACTGCAGTAGAAGTATTAGTACTGTTCCTCTGCTGGTATGTGACTGCAGTAGAAGTATTAGTACTGTTCCTCTGCTGGTATGTGACTGCAGTAGAAGTAGAAGTACTGTTCCTCTGCTGGTATCTGACTGCAGTAGAAGTAGAAGTAGTGTTCCTCTGCTGGTATGTGACTGCAGTAGAAGTAGAAGTACTGTTCCTCTGCATGTATTTGACTGCAGTAGAAGTAGAAGTACTGTTCCTCTGCATGTATTTGACTGCAGTAGAAGTAGAAGTACTGTTCCTCTGCTGGTATCTGAGTGCAGTAGAAGTACTGTTCCTCTGCTGGTATGTGACTGCAGTAGAAGTAGAAGTACTGTTCCTCTGCTGGTATCTGAGTGCAGTAGAAGTAGAAGTACTGTTCCTCTGCTGGTATGTGACTGGAGTAGAAGTAGAAGTACTGTTCCTCTGCATGTATTTGACTGCAGTAGAAGTAGAAGTACTGTTCCTCTGCTGGTATGTGACTGCAGTAGAAGTAGAAGTACTGTTCCTCTGCTGGTATGTGACTGCAGTAGAAGTAGAAGTACTGTTCCTCTGCATGTATTTGACTGCAGTAGAAGTAGAAGTACTGTTCCTCTGCTGGTATGTGACTGCAGTAGAAGTATTAGTACTGTTCCTCTGCTGGTATGTGACTGCAGTAGAAGTATTAGTACTGTTCCTCTGCTGGTATGTGACTGCAGTAGAAGTAGAAGTACTGTTCCTCTGCTGGTATCTGACTGCAGTAGAAGTAGAAGTAGTGTTCCTCTGCTGGTATGTGACTGCAGTAGAAGTAGAAGTACTGTTCCTCTGCTGGTATCTGACTGCAGTAGAAGTAGAAGTACTGTTCCTCTGCATGTATTTGACTGCAGTAGAAGTAGAAGTACTGTTCCTCTGCATGTATTTAACTGCAGTAGAAGTAGAAGTACTGTTCCTCTGCCGGTATCTGACTGCAGTAGAAGTAGAAGTACTGTTCCTCTGCCGGTATGTGACTGCAGTAGAAGTAGAAGTACTGTTCCTCTGCCGGTATGTGACTGCAGTAGAAGTAGAAGTACTGTTCCTCTGCCGGTATGTGACTGCAGTAGAAGTAGAAGTACTGTTCCTCTGCCGGTATGTGACTGCAGTAGAAGTAGAAGTACTGTTCCTCTGCCGGTATGTGACTGCAGTAGAAGTAGAAGTACTGTTCCTCTGCCGGTATGTGACTGCAGTAGAAGTAGAAGTACTGTTCCTCTGCCGGTATGTGACTGCAGTAGAAGTAGAAGTACTGTTCCTCTGCATGTATTTGACTGCAGTGGAAGTAGAAGTACTGTTCCTCTGCTGGTATCTGAGTGCAGTAGAAGTAGAAGTACTGTTCCTCTGCTGGTATGTGACTGCAGTAGAAGTAGAAGTACTGTTCCTCTGCTGGTATGTGACTGCAGTAGAAGTAGAAGTAGTGCAGTAAAAATGTCCTGCAGTAAAAGTCCAAAGTGTCTCATGTCAAATGTCCTGGCAGTAAAAGTGACTGAGCTCCTTTTTCCAAACAGTAACTGTGTTAGCTGGGATCTTCTCCAGAGAACACGCTGCACACTGCATGCTTTTAAAGGGGCATTACGCTCAACTGAAGTGAGGACCCTGTAGACTCATCGTCCACGCTTCACCAGTTGAGTCTAAATGGTCCTCGCTGCAGCTTTTCATGGTGCAGCTTTTAAGGTCGCTCTTCTCGTCTTGGATGGCTGAGCTTTTATTGTGAAGGGTTTCACAGTCTGATAGATCTGATTTAAAATACAGTGAAGGACAAAACCCAAGCAGGGAAAAGTCAAAATTACTGACTAAAACATGAAATACTCGAAAAAAGTGCAAGTACACTACAACGGGTACTTGGTTAGAGTAACGTGAGGAAATGTAATCAGTTACTTCCTCCTCTGGTGCTGGCAGTAGTGATGATGATGATGATGATGATGATGATGATGAGGATGATGATGAGGATGAGGGTTAACGTAGATGCACATGTGCAGGTTTGCTGTTGACTCTGTTTTATATTTGACCAAATCGATGAAAGTCGGCGTGTTGCTCGTCTGTCTCACCGCCGTGTGGGAGAACAAAACACTGACTGAACCTTCATCCTCAAATCCCACTCCTCCTCTTCCTCCTCTTCCTCCTCTTCCTCCTTCTTGCTCCCCTCCGTGACCTCCAACTCCTCCTGCTCCTGCTCCTGTTCCTGCTTTTTGTTCCTCCTCCTCCTCCTTTTCTTCATTGGTCACCATAGCAACAACGATGACGAGGACCTGTCGCCAGAGCAGAAGATGGAGAGGGAGAAGGAGCGGAGGATGGCCAACAACGCCCGCGAGCGCCTGCGCGTCCGCGACATCAACGAGGCGTTCAAGGAGCTGGGCAGGATGGTCCAGCTGCACCTGAAGAGCGACAAGCCTCAGACCAAGCTGCTGATCCTGCACCAGGCCGTCGCCGTCATCCTCAGCCTGGAGCAGCAGGTCCGAGGTCAGTCCCCCACGCCGCCCGTCACGAAACCAAGAAACCACGACGACGCACCGGTCGCCGTGACGAACTCAGACAAAGAGCCACTCGATGACAAAAAAACAGAACAAACAGGAAGCAGGTCGCCTTCTGACACCCGAGCAAATCCAAACTCCAATTTGATTTCTTTCAAAAACATGGGAGGGAAGCACGTGTGCATGTATGAGAAAAAAACTGAGAAAATTCTGAGATTATAAAGTCACAAATTTTCCAGAAAAAGCTCAAACTGAGAGATTAAAGTCATAGATTTATGATAAAAAAAAGGGAGATTAGAAAAAAATGGGGAAAATTCTGAGATTATAAAGTCACAAATTTACAAGAAAAAGAACCTGGATTTTTTTTTTCCCTCAGAATATTATCCTCTTTGCCCCGGCTCCATAATGTTTTTTCCCCCTGGGGCCCTAATGCGCCGCCACAGGGAAGGCACTTTAACAAATTAGACAAAAATTACCAGAACATTAATAAAAAAAACTTGCCCCAAAAGCAGACAATTAAATGAATTTAAACAACACATCTCGTATCTCCTTTCCTTAGGTTAGCCCTTATTGTATTTTTTGAGTCTTTAGTCTTTATAGTCTCTATTGTATATTTTTAGCCTTTATTCTTTTTTTAGTTAACTTTATTGTATGTTTCTACTGTTGCTGCTGGAACACCAGTATTTCCCTGGTTGGGATCAATAAAGTATATCTATCTATCTATCTATCAACAGAACAGGATTCTTATTAAAATATTTGTACATAATACACATGATGCAGATACATAGCAGGATTAATACACATAATGATACATAATGCACATCCTTTAAAAAAAAAAAAAAAATTCTAATGCACATATTTTTCTTTTTCTATTTCTTAAAATTTCACTTATGCTTCTGATATATATTTTTATCCTGAAAATTTGGGCAGTTGCAGCCGACTGACCTGATTTTCGAGTTAAAAACACGACATCCTGACATGGAAAACAAGATGACATAATGTGACATAAAACATAATAAAGCTGAGATTGGGCCAGATGAAGTAATCCTAATCCACATGTGAAGCTGGACGCGCTCGTCTCAGATGAATCTGCTGGCAAAATGAAGCTCAGATGCCTGTCAGGTGCAGTTTTGTCGGAGCCCCAGAAGAGGGCAGCACCACCTGTTGATCTCAGCCACTCAGCTCAGACGAGGGGGAAGAAGGAAAAAAAAAAAAAAAAAAAAAAAAAAACAACTCAGAAGTCCTGAATTCAAAATGTGACTCAAGTTAAATCTAGAAAAAATATGGACAAATAAATATGGGACAAAACTCAGTCAGGACACTTTTTATTTTGTTATTTTATTATTATGTTATTGTATTATTTTATTATTCTATTATTATTATTTTGTACATTTTCTCACTGCACTTATCCTGTACATCTATATCCTGTAATATCTCATATGGTTATCACTTTCATTTTGCTCTTTTATCCTTTTATCTTTTTTATTTATTTATTTATTTATTAATTTTAAATTCATTGTTCTTAATGATGATGATGAGGATGACAATAATAATAATAATAATAATAATAATAATAATACACAAACTGCAGCTCAAAGTGCTTCACACAAAATATTAAAAAATGAATAAAAAATTTAAAAAATAATAAATAATCTAAAAATAAATACAATTTAGAAAAAGGCTCATGGAGCTTTACAGGGAGAGAAAAATGATAATAATAATAATAAAAATAAATAATAATAATATTCTCCTTTTCATGTTGCTCGTCCTGACTCTGTGTGTGTGTGTGTGTGTGTGTGTGTGTGTGTGTGTGTGTGTGTGTGTGTCCAGAGCGTAACCTGAACCCCAAGGCGGCCTGTCTGAAGCGGCGTGAGGAGGAGAAGGTTACCGTGACGTCGGATGGAACTCTGTCGTTGGCCGCCGCCCACCACGCCGCCGCCGCCGCCGCCGCTGCCATGGGCGACGGGCCGAACCCGCTGGGCCAGATGTAGAGCGCCGCGGCGCCACCTGCCTGTAGGTCAGAGGATTTCACCGACACTCTGATCTGCTGACCGATCGATCGATCAGATCGTCACGATCAGGCTCCAATCAGTGGTGTCTGACTCCGCCCACCAGACAGATCCATCATGAACCAGTAGCCAATCAGATCGATCAAGTGGATCAAAGCAAAAGGCTGGAAATTTGAACTGAACTCGTTAGACAAACTGCTTTTGTTTCAGATTTGACTTCAGATGAATTTAAATGAATCAAATGAAAACAGAAGTTGCAAATTTGTGAGAAAAAAATTACAAATTCTGAGATTGAAGACGGAAATTCATGAGAAAAAAAACTCAAATATTCTCTGAGATTAAAGATGTAAATTTATGAGAAAAAAACTCAAAAGTCATGATGTTATAAAATCACAAATTTATGAGAAAAAATTGTGACTTGTGACTGCGTGTAAATTTGTCACTTTATAATCAAGAATTTGTTTCTCTTAAATTTGCAACTTTAATCTCAGAATTTAGTTTTTTTTTCCTCATAAATTTATGACTTCATAATCTCAGAATTTTCAGCTCTTTCTTATAAATTTTGGAGTTTTTTTTTCTATATCAGGATGTTTCCCTGCCTTTAGAGATTTGTCTGTGTGTGTGTGTGTGTTTTCCTAACCCCTCTCTCCTGCCTGTCTCTCTCTCTCTGCCTGTCTCGCTCTCTCTGCCTGTCTCTCTCTCTGCCTGTCTCTCTCTCAGGTCCAAGCTGTTGGACTTCATCATGATGATGAGTGACCACTTCCTCTGACGGCGTTTCCATGACGACCCGACAGCCGATCGAAACCCCCGTCGACGCTTCAAGCCAGACCAATCAGACACGCCGACACCTTCAGCCTGACCAATCAGATCAGATCAGATCAGCCATGTTTTTCCTCTCGTCCGTCACCCATCCTCCTCTTCGCCTTCGTCTCCTCCTCCTCCTCCTCCTCCTCCTCCTCCTCCTGCTTCTTCTTCTCCTCCTGTAGACAGCGGACTGCAGAGTCGCTTTCGCTTCGCTTGCACCGTTTTGCGTCTCCGTTTTGCAACTGAGTCGAACTGGATGCTCCTCCTCCTCCTCCTCCTTCGTCTTCTCTGCGGGGACGCAACATGGCCGCCGCAGCACGGAGTGGCGGCTCACGGGAGCCTCGGCGCCGAGCGGAGGCCAACGGACCGAGTTTCTGGAGTCACGTCATACGAGAAATTCTTCTTCTTCTACTACTTTTTTCAGCATTCCCAGTTCTAAGGAACAAGAAAAGGTTCTATACACACATACATATATATATAAATACATAAATATATATATGAGAAAAGACAAAACATTAACAAAAACTTGATTAAAAAAAAAAACGAGGAGCCCGGACGCGGGGGGTGAGGAGGGAGTGGGCGGGGCCAAGGGAACAAAACATATCACAAAGTGTTGTAAAAGACAAAAAATCATATTAATAAGGTAAACAACGCTGCGCGGCTGTGGCTGAGCGCCGCGCCGCGGACTGAATGGCGATCTAGCGCCACACTGTGGATGAAGCCGTGCCTGATCTCCTCCTGGATGCAACCGAGTCAGATAGAAACACACACGGAGAAACAAAGACCACAAAAAAATTAAAAACTAAGACAGGAAATATGACGCACAGCGGGGCGACACGCTCATAGATTCCCATACAACTGCATATTTTTTTGGATGAAGCAGAGATTAAGCGGACACAAGGAATCACTCTGAGATTGAGAAGGGATTAGCAAACTAGACAAAAATCTGCCGCAGCCTTGCAGCTCTTCCAAGGTGCTTGAACAGCCGAGTGAACTGAACGACAAAAACAATAAAAAAAAACTAAATAAATTCAGCTAAACTTGGCAAAGAAGAAGGGACTTTTATTTTGACACAAATGCTTTTTGACTATCATAGATGCATACAAAGAAGCGGGGCTGAGCGAGAAAAAACAAACACAATGTCATGCATTCCTCCATCTCCGTTTTTTTTTTATTATTATTGTTTTTTAGATTGTCGGTGTAGAGAATCGGTTTGCGTTAGCGGCGTCACCTCGTTAGCCACGCCGGCTCGGTGCGACGCTAACTCTGCGATGCTAACTCTGCGATGCTAACAGTCGTAACGGCTGGACGGCCTGCATGTATCTACTGGGAGGGAGAGAATTACTAAGACCACAAACTAATCAATCAATCATTCAATCATTCAATCAATCAATCAATCAATCAATCAATCAGAGAGTGGCTCCAGAGCGAGTGGGGTATTTAAAATGAATTAAAGACGGTAGAGAAATTATGTAAAAAGAAAAAGAATCAATGCAATGCAATAACAATGAAAAAAAGTGTACTTCTAAATATAGCAGGACGGAACCTGATGAAGATGATGATGATGATGAATCTGTAAAGAGGTTTTTCTGGGTGTGTTGGGCTGTAGCATCACAGACAGAGAGACAACAGAGATAGCGAGAGACGGGAACAGAGGAGGAGAAAATCACCGGTGCCGGCTTGGAACTAGCAAAAATAAAAAATCAAAAATCCTGAATCTGAATCTGGTGAATTCTGAGTTTGGAGATAGTTGGAGGTGATTGGCCAGGCTATCGGTAAAAATTAAAGAATAAAGTAACTCCTCCGTTGTTGCCAGGCAGATGGCTGGATGGATGATAGATTGATGGTGGGATTATTGAGGCAAATCCTGTCCCGAGGTTTAGGACATTCCCTGACTCCCGTCCTTCCTCTGCGACGCCCTGAAGCCCCGCAGTCCGGCGGGCGGGGGGGGCGTCTCGGAAGGAAGGGTGGGAGAGATGGACGACTGACGTGGACCAACATCCTCGCTGCAGACAGGGAGAGAGAGAGAGAGAGAGAGAGAGCGTGGTTTAAAAAAAAAAAAAAAAAAGGTTTCGAGAGACGCTGTTCCGGTAGCGATGAAGCGCCGAAGCTGCAGAGGAAGCGCACGGGAACAATCATGTTTTCGGGGTTTAGGGGCGGATGATTTCTCACGGCGGGCCAAGCGGTCGTAGTCGAAGCATTCCTGTGTTCGATTTGTCAGATTCCCCCTCATTCCCTGGTTCAGTGTCATGCCCCCCACCCCCCGACCCAAAGCCTCGAACCCCGCGGTCCCGAGCCTTATGTCCTCTCCCCGAGTCTTAAAACCCCTCCGATATCTGAACCCCGGTCCTTTAATCGTCTCCTGTCCCGCTCTGAACCCCGCCCCAGCAGCCCCAGAGATGCAATTTGAACATTCACACTTGTACCAATGTGCCTTTTTAGAGTTCATATCATTCAAGTTGCCAGAGGAGGACATTTACCTGGTCTTTTAATAGGATGCAAGCTTAGGGAAACCTGTTCTTAGTCGTTAGGTTCTATGCAGTCAGGTTTTTTACCAGACCTGGGAATTTAAAAAAAGTTAAAAAGGAAAAAAAAGTATTTTTTGGATAACAAGAAAAAACCTAAACTGTATTTAATGTACTGTATGCTTATATGTAAGTAGACGGCGTGTTCTGGCTTCTAGCCGACGGGACGGACGCTCGATTTAGTAAGACGAGCGTCCCCCCGTCCCATCCCATCCCCGTCCCGTCCCCGTCCCACCAATACACCCCGACGCCCCTCACCCTGTTTCAGACCCCAGCCCCGTCTCCACAGTGAACAACGCGTCTGTTCTTGTATTATAGCTTATCAGCTTTTTATCAATATTTGATCGGCTTGTCCGTGAGCCAATGTAGTCTTCAGTACAAAGTGTGTGGTCGTATGTTGTAAAACAGATTTATTTTCTTTTTTTAATTTTCTTTTTATTTTATTATTTTGTTAAGAAAAATCTTTTTTCTTTTTTTTTGTTTGTTTTTTGTTTGTTTTTTTGTTTTGTTTTTTTTTTTTGGTCTGTTCTGATTTCTCTGTCAACTAAACAGAAAAAAAAATGGTTTAAAAATAACAAAAAAAAAAAACAACAAAAAACAACAACAAAAAAATCTACGCGATTCGCCGGCCGACAGTCAGGTTTTCTGTCGGCGGTTATTTTGCCGCGGTTTAAGTCCTACCCAATCAACAGGAAGGCACGTAAACTGGAAAAGAATCTATTTGAAAATCGATCTATATATAAATGTACAAAAATATATACGATATATAAGGAGGGTGCCGTTCTCTTTTCTTTTCTTTCTTCCTGTTTCAAAGGAGCGTTTGTTTGGGAAAGAGTTATTTTCTCAAAGACTGACAAGGTGGAAGCCGGCACGGCCCCTCGGTGTTATAACTTTTCGACTGACATTGTGTTTTCTGTTGTTGCCGTGACAACACAACACCCTCTGACTAGTACGGCATCCTGCGCAGGACAAAATGGGACCGGAGTTCCATCTGCTCCATTCACTGCTATCTATCCAAGCTGTCTAACGAAGGCAACAACACACAGACATTTGTAAATTGTATGCAACAAAATGGCAAACTTAACCATTATTTTGAAATTGTGTATGTAAAAGTTATATTTTTACATGTAGACTGTTGTTATTTTGTGTTTAGAAATATGTTGTATCGGTTTTTTTGTTAAAAGATGAAAAAGTAAATTCAGTGTGTGTTGAAAAAAAAAATGTGTCACATTGAAAATGTAGTGAGGTCAAAAGTTCCAAAACCATTTCTTTTTTCAATATTATGTTTATATCTGTGGGAACATTTTTGAGGGTTTGGGGGCGGGATCAGAAATCAGAAAAGGTATATAATATTCGTTTCATTCTCCACGCATTCATGACATTACCATTTTTAATTGTATTTTTGAAGCGAAACGTGTAAATAGTCATAAAACACAGGGTTCATGTGGTTTCTGTGGGGTGAGGACTTGCCAGTGAGAGATGACGGTGACTTTTGGTTTTTAGTTGTAGGCTGTACTCGTCCCGTTCCGGCAGCCAGGTGCCGGCGTTCGGCTGCGGCCGGCGGAGCTCGGGATGCGCTCCGGTCGCGGATCAAATCCCGGCTTCGCTCGCGCCCAGAGGTTCCTCTCACGCCTCGGCAAGAACTCCCACTTCCTGCTGACCGTCAGTGAGAGACCTGCAGCACCTGAGCTGAAATTAACACATGAATATTTTGTAAACATTGGATGAGTGTTGCAGATATAAATAAGCAAGTCGTCTGCAAACAATCTTTTCAGCTATTTCCCCAAAAACATATTGGATTATGTGCAAGGCAGTTTCAGTCGTTTGTTTTCATAGTGTTTGCCGTTAAAATTGAGCTTTTTTTAGAGAAGGAAAAGCTGCTTTGACTCGGACCTAGGTCAAACACGAGGACTGGATCTGTCAGTGTAAGTGCTAATGTTTTATGTAATGTTATTTTCGCAAGGCTTCATTTCATATTTTCTCTTTATTATATAATCGAGTCTGCCGTAAGAAAGATTCTCCAGAATTACAGTGTCTTCATTATTATAATGTTTCCCCCGATGATTCTATAGCAAAATGTCGACATATTTTCCCTCCCTTGTACATACATCTCATTTCTCTTTTCAGTGACTGTGCCATGAGCTTTGTAATCCCAGATGTTGCTCTGTACCGGTTTTACTGCAATAATGAGTTGAATTCAAAACGGCCACTCTTGTCATTTGTTTCCCACGACGACAGAAACAGGAAGCATATCAGCGAGACGAGAGGCGCTGTCGTGCGATTATTCATCCATTTCAATAAAATCAACTTGAGTTTCTACTCCTGAGACGAGCACCAATGAACATCAGCAGCACAACAACGCTGATATTTGGTAATTTATCCTAGTATCTTTCCGCACAAAACAAAACAAAAAAAAATGCATTTTATACTAAATTGATATTAGTTATTATGAAAGAAAATAACAAAACGAACAATCAAAGGAGCCTCTTTTTTTTACCATTGGCTTCAATGTAATGGAATTTTCAATTAGTACCAACTTCCACTGCCAGAAGAGAGAAAATTTTAAAAAATACCTGCCAATATTTTAAACCGTTGATTGCTGAGTATTTCACTCATGGTAATGATATTTTTCCAGTTTCATATTCATAAATCAGTGAGATTATTTATAACGCAGAATACCAGAGGTGTTACTTCTTGTTTTAAATCCTCAGACTCAAACTAACGGAGTTTAGTCTTTGGGTCCCGGCATTTCAGGTTTTGTTGAATTGTGCAGACAAAATCCGATGAAAGTAGATAATTTGAAGCATAAATGTGCACAGACAGGGGCTGTTAACAGACGAGCCGAGAGATTATGTCAGAGAGATTAGAGACAATCTCTTTTCCCACTGCGAACCAGGTTGGAACCGTTTGGGATCCCAACACGACTAGAAAAAAAAAAAAAAATTCCGTTTAGATTTGGTTTTCATTTCTTCCTGGTGAAGCCGCAGAGCGGATCCGTCCGTCATGACATCCTGGATTTATAATCCCACAGCCATAATCCCACAGGCGCCTTCTCACGGAGCACGACTGCACACACGGCAGCTGCAGTGCGCCCCCTAGTGTCAGTGGCTGTCACATCTCAGCTGCTGCCACGGGCGAGAGGTGCAGAAGCTAACGTTAGCCACGCTAGCTTGCACATGCAAACACAATGTCATTGGCTAGAGCTGAAATGAATGACTTTAATTAAAAACGTGCACATGCAACGTCACATGTTTATCCAGCGGTCACTCCGCACGTCACACGTCAACCTTCACTTTCAAATTCAATCAGTTTTAAGGTCGTAAGATATTCAGATTTTCATTCATTCATATTTAATTCATATTTCAACCGGATGTCACGGCAAAGTAACAGGCCGCTGCTCCGCCACAGGAAACCGTGTCAATGTCACGCTTTCACAGCGACACGCAGGAGCCTCAGCTAACAGCTAGCAGGTCAAACGTAATGTTTGCTTTAGCTCGTTCGCTAACCGAAGTGAGCGTTAGCTTGTCAAACTGTTAGCTAATGTTAGATAAAATACATGGCTAAGGTTAGAAAACTGTAGGTAGCTACATTAGTTAGCAAGCTAACATTAGCAAAATAACTCCTGGACGTGGATTTGAACTCGGGGCGCTCCACGTGTTTGACCTCCTGAGGTGGACCCTGCTGCCCCCTGCAGGCCACGTCGCGTCACTGCTGCTTCATGAAACCCTGCAGGTTTCAGAGCGTGACGCTGACATGCTGCCCCCTGGTGGAGCGGCGGCTCTCTTACACTCTGCTGATTATTTCATTCACTCTCCACCGGCGTTTTGCTGACATCAGGTTCTGAGTTTGTTCGGTCGAGTTGTAAATATCCGGACAGGAGACTCGACACTTTGGAAAAGCCCAGAGCTTCTTGTCTCCGGCCACCGAGAGGCCGCAGGAACGAGCTGCTGCTGTTGGCGTGTCGTGCAAAGTGAAAAGGCGACTTCAGAGCTGAAATAAAGTTTTCAAAAAGCCGCATGCTGTGAAAGTTTTGGGAACAGGACTGACGGAGTCCAAAGCTGCAGCACCGACCAAATTCTCCAGTAAGAATGAACCAATCCCCGTACCGGCTGTCTGTGCTGGAGAAATGCAAAGGCTCGTCTCCCAGTTGTGGCAAAAAAAAAAAAAAAAGTATTTTCTGTCAGAATCGTGAGCAACAAGCACAAAATGAAAGCGCTGACGGATCAGAGACGATTTCTTCACTCTGCAAATCTTAGGTCTGCTCATTCGGTCTGTCGCGGCAATCACGTTCCCTCTGTAAGTATTATTTCTGAGTCATCTTTGTGCAGTGGTTTTTAAAGACATGCTTCATTTTCAGAGTATTATAATCATTATGTAATGGTGAAAATATATGAACTGTGGCCTTTTTCATTCTTCTTGTTCCTTGTGATGCAATTCAGTGAAGAGATGGAAAAAAAATACATAAAGCAGAATTACCCTGTATCAGTGCCTGGGCTTTTTGTTAAAGCTTCCTTTGTCTAGTGCTCTTTTGCTATGGAATAGACTTAGTGCACCCTATTATAGAAGCAAAATTTAAAAAGAAACTAAATTAATAAAAAAAAAAAATTAAAATATATTTGGCTTATTTTTTGCCGGGGCAATCCTTTTATACCAGGAATATTGAAGAAATAAAAAAAAAAGAATAAAAGAACAAATAATTGTTCAATTATGGGAAAAAAAGGAAATAAATATTCCACTTTGTAGATTTTTGGAACCATTCAAAAAAAGTTTGTTACTTTATTTTACTATATTTAAAGATGTTATTTTAAGTGTGTGTTACTGAAGACGAGCCTGTGAGGTTTTCTGTGTGATGGGTGACGGTTAGCGGCCACAGTGGGACGTCCCATCCCAGCCTGCAACAGATGATGAAACTCCTAAAGGAAAATTATGAAAAATAAGAAAAAAAAATTATAACAGTTACACTTTCTTTCCAGTGTGTGGCTGAGTGCCTCGAATCTTTATTTCATTGTATTTTTCAGTGCGTGTTTCCAACTGATTTTTTTTTTACACTTCTTAATTATTTTCATTTTTTTGTTGTTGTATTCTTTTACTTCTGTTTTATTTGTTTGTTTGTTTGTTTTTATGTTATATAATTATTATTGTCGTTATGGTTGTTATTGTTGATGTTGTTATTATTACATTTTTTTTCCAGATTAGTAGAAGTGTTGGGGAACAGGTTTTTTTTTGTTGTTTTTTTTCTGTGCTGAGGGTTTTGCCCTTCCTCGTTACCAGCCCAACAGTTGGCCGTTGCCTGTTGGTTCTCATCTTGTAGTGATTCAATGAGGTTCATGTTCATGACCGTTCTGTAGCAATAAATGTGCCATTTTTATAACAGAGCGCTTTCACCGCCTCTTGATTTTTATTATCCACAGCCGGGGAGGGGGGCAAGCCGGGGGCAACAACCTTCCATAATGCCTCTGATCGATAAATCAATTACTTTATCTAAATCTGATCAGGTAAGTATGGCGGCATATTAGGGCCACTGTGGGTGGAAATAATTATGCAGCCGGGGAGGGGTAATATTCTGAGAAAAACATTTTAAAAAAAAATAAATTATAAGAAAAAAACTTGAAAATTCTGGGATCATAAAGTCACAAATTTCCAAGGAAAAAAATAAAATTCTCTGAGATTAAAGTCACAAATTTACTAGAAAAAAGCTTTCAAATTTGTGAGGAAAGAAACTCAAAATTCTGAGATTATGAAGTCACAAATTTGCAAGAAAAAAAAAACATTCTCTGAGATTAAATCTCTGAGGTCATACATTTACCAGAAAAAAACTTAAATTCAGATATTAAAATTGTAAATATATGAGGGGGAAAAAAATCAGATTTTGAGATTATAAAGTCAGGTTTTCAAGTTTTTTCCCCCATATTTATTTCTCGTAAATCTACGTATTTAATTTAGGAAGATCTGAGTTTTTTTCTCTGAATATTACCCTCTCCCTCCACTCCCTCCATATTTTTTTCTCTACAGTGGCTCTGATAACATCTTTTTCCTCGTGTTTTTTGTTTGTTTGTTTGTTTGTTTGTTTTGTTTTGTTTTTTAAAGAAATCCAGTGAACTGTCTCGGGTTTCAAAGGGTTAAACTGTTTCTGTGTCAGATCTGAGATTAAACCAGAGAGAAAACAGAAAATGTTAAAAATGATCCCTCAGACCTTTTCTGCATTTTAACACTTTCTGGTGAATTGAATGAAAGTGACATTAAGCCGCTCCACCTGGAGGACCTTCAAGGACCCTCAAAGACCCTCCAGGACCCTCCAGGACCCTCCAGGAAAGCAAACACTTCCTGACTAAGTGAAGGTGGACGGCCTCTGAGGAGCAGGTTTTGTTTCTCGTCATGTGAAGTGAGGTGCAGGTGATTCAGAGGAGGCGAGGAGGAGCCGGTTGCTTCATCCTCCTCCTGTTGTTCCTGCTGACAGCGACACTCCCTGATCCAAGCACCGACATGTTCCTGCCCGGAAAAAAACATTCAGCTCGGATTTTTCTTTCTAAAGGTGTGTTTAGTCGATTCAGCTCGCTGATGTGAGGAGGCCTTGTCCAACATGCCCCCCAGCAGAGCGTCTTCCTGTGAACTTTTAGCAGTAAAATGTCGTCTCCAGGCTCAGCAGAGGAGGTGAAGCTCGGCTGCTAAAAGTTGCATGTTGGCTAAACTGACTAATTAGCATAATGAACTAATTAATCAGCAAAAACTAGAAATGAAATCCATCTATTACCACGCTGCTCTCCTTTCCTCCTTACCTTTCCTCATTAGCATAATTTGCATAAATCATGTAAAAATTACTTCAAAATGAGGAAATGTGTGTATTTTGACAGTGAGTCAGGTTAGAAAGGTGACCTGAGAGTCTGAGTCTGAGTCTGAGTCCTGCAGCCTTTCCTCAGCAGCCGCCTGAGCAGCGTCTCCTCATTTGCATAAAACTGAGGTCCTTTGGATCTGAGACGAAGACGGACGGTTCATCTCTGCCACAGAAACTCACCTCACTGAGCCGCCGCTTCCAAAAGAGCCGGGAGGGACGGCCCACCGGTGAGGCGCTCGACCAATCAGCTGCAGCCAGGAAGTGTGTGTGAGATTACACTGTATGAGAGCACAGCTGTCAATCATCATGAGTGGCCACGCCCATCAATTGTCCAAATCTGGGAAGAGGCGCGACACCTGACGTCAAATACAAACACCTGGTGGACACGAACCACCGCGGGGGAAAGACTCAGGGAGAAAACTTGTCATAAATTTACTGGGAAAAAAATTTGGATATTGTTTGGAATTAAAGTGTCAAATTTATGATTAAAAAAACTGAAATTTATGAGAAAAAGTCACAAATCTTCAAGCCATGTGGTTCCTCGGCCCAAAAAAAAAAAAGAAAAAGAAAAAGAAAAAGTATTTTTCAAGGGTTTTTTTTTCTCATAAATTTGTGAGTTTTTTCTCGTAAATTCCCTACTTTAATCTTGGAAATTAATCTTCACACAGACACAACAACTTTCCCTTTTTTTAATGAAAAACATCAAATAAAAAAAATAATAAAAGACAACACGTGACTTTAATTATTAAAAATCTGATGTCTTGATTAATTGTCTTTCTGATGTCTTTTAGTTAAAGTGTGTCAGACAGCCTCATCATGAGAGACTGAATCAGAGAGGAAAGAGCTGTAATCCTAATCCCGCGTCCACGGCTCTGGCTCTTTCAGTTTAATTTCATGTGAGTGTGTTTGATGCACCTCAGAGGTTTTGGGGGTTGACTCATGAATCGTCCCGTGTGAACAGGGCTGCTGCTTTCACACGCCGGGACGGGCTCGGCGTGATGTAATGAGTCAACAGGAACTGGTTCTGCAGTTTTCAGGGATTACCTCTCGTGTCTGGCGGATGACGCCTCCCTGCTGTAATCTGGCCCTTTGGCGGCGGGGCATGATGAGCGTGATTACTCAGACGGGACTAATGATGGTCCCGCCGCCTCCTCCGCTGTGGGCTGTAGGTCACGGGCCGAGTGACGTCACCTGGACTCAGGCAGAACCTGACCGGGACGGGAGAGCAGTCGCTGATTTAATTTCTTTGGCTTCCAGCAGCGCAACTGCAACAGAACAGGAGCCAATCCAGGCCAAACAGTCCCTCACGCATCTCTTTGTAACTGTAATGTAATATTCAACAGTCTGGTTAGTCATGTTCAAACACACCTGTTTGAGAAGAGAAATACAACGTTTAATATCTGGGCACCTGAATGGTTACCCTGTGCCCTCTGTCCCGTCCTCAGAGTGTCAGCAGACCGAGAACGAGGCTCAACGTGAAGTCGAGGGTCGGACAGTCGTTGTCTCTTCAGGTCACATCAGCTGTAAAACTGAAACACACAGCAGAGCCAGTGTTATCTTCACAGCCACAGCTAACCCTCTTACTGCCAGCTGATAATAACAGGACTGCCTGCTCTTCACAGTATGAGCCTGATGTGCACTCATGCTCCTTTTCCACCAAAAAGAACCTGGTGCTGGTTTGGAGCTGGTGCTAGAGCCGGTGTTTAACTGGTGCCAACAAAGAACCAGTTTGCTTTTCCACCGGCCAACAGCCAAGCGGAGCCAAGTCAGAGCCACGTCATGACGTCATCGCAAAACGCGATCATGTGGGTGTGCGAGACGCTCGCTTGGAATCACAACAACAAACATGGACGCCCCACCGTAGCGATGCGAATCCTGCTCGTGTGTTTACAAGCCTACATTGAGATCCAGAGGCGAAAAACGCAATTATTGCCGGCTGCCCGTCGTATTCGTGGTCGGAACGAACGGTGAGTATGTTTAGCTTTACGTTTATAGCGATCGCTGCTCCCGTTTGAGTCTGTAGCCCCGCCCACCAATGACGCCGTGGGCCGCGTCTTCGGTTCTTTCTCTGGCTCCTGTTTAGCCCCTGCTCGGAGTCGGTGCTTGCTTGGAACCAGTCTGGAACCAGTTTGGCCGGTGCTTGGGCGGTGGAAAACCAAAGAACCAGTGCTAAGTCAGGCACCGGCTCCGAACCAGCCCTGGTTGAAAAGGGGTATAAGTGGACTGGGTGAGGGTTAATTTGAGGGCGGAGCCTCTCCCTTAGACTTGGCCTCACCTTGACAGGGACCAGGTGACGCTCCTTCACCTCCTGGTCCGGCAGCCCCTCTCAAAGCACCGGGAGCGGCCGGGCGGAGCGGCCGGGCGGAGCGACCGGGTGGAGCGGCCGGGCAGAGCGACCGGGTGGAGCGGCCAGGTGGAGCATCTCATCTGATGGTTGTTTGAGGAGTTTGCCCTCAGACTGGAGATGGTATGAGCTGCCCCGTCGCCCCGCTGCAGCGCCACCTGCTGGGGGCTGCTGAGCGTGGTGACAGTGCCGCCCTGCTGCCACTGCTGTCTCTGTCCCGTCGTCTGGGTCACCTTTCAGCCATTAGTCTCATATCTGACTGGTTATTTTCCACATGGAAGGTTTACTTCCTTGCCCAAAGTCGACTGGACACCCCGACATGTCCTGTTGAACCCCAGCAGAGCTGCTTCCTGTGAACTTTTAGCAGTAAAATGTCGTCTACAGGCTCAGCAGAGGCTGCTAAAAGTTGCATGTTGGCTAATTTTAAGTAATTAGCATAATGAGCTAATTAATCACCAAAAACAAGAAAAATGGAATATGACGGTGTGTTCGTGCCGCTGAAGGGAGGAAAAAAAACATACGGAGTCAGAGGAGGAGGAGGGCCGAAACAGCACAAGAGGAAAACTCACAAACTCATGAGGAAAATAAAAAAATTGATTTTTCTGGGGGTATTTGGTAGTTTTGATTTAAAATCATTTAAATATGTAATTACATTTAAAAATTCATGATTGTAATTACAATAAATAAATGAATAAAAGTTGCCTTGTCCATCTTTTGCTTATTGTTTTTTCTGTTTTTTTTTTTTTTTTTTTATGAATTCTTTGCTTATTTTCTGGTGAGTCATTTTCTTGCATTGTCTTTCTTTTTTACTTTTTTGCGAATTTTCTAGTCTTTTTCTATATGTATTTCTTAATATATATTTATGTGTGATTTTGTGGTACTAATTTTCTGTGAATTTTAAACAGACATTTTAAATATGTTATTGTAATTACAATGATTGTAAAGACAATTTTCTTGCCAATTTTTGCAATTTTCTTTTTTGTTACATTTCCTCTCTTTTTTCATGTTTTAAAAAAAAATTATGTGATTTTCTGGCATTTTTATGGTAATATTCTCATAGTTATTTATTCATTTTATTTACTTAATATGGGGGTAGTGGTGTGTTCATTTGATGTTAATTCTCTTGTGGTTTAAATTTAAATTTATAATGTTTTTGAAAAAATCAAGTGAATTTTCTCAGGTTTCAAAGAGTTGATGTATAAAATTGTTAATATCTAATGAATCAAAAATAAAAGCCAGAAAACAAGAAAGTAAAAGTACACACCTGCCGCCCTGCTGTTATGTAAGGTCAGCTCGGTGACTAAAGGTTCTCGCTGAGCTGCTGGCACACCTGCAGACCAGGTGAGACAGTTTGGCATTTAGCCAATCAGAGTGAAAGCGAGGCTGTGCTGCCTGATCACATGATCGACAAGATTCACGCAAACCAGTTCAGCTTTTAGAGGAATCCTGCTGAAACACAGTCCGACAAAGTAAAAGTCACTCCTGGAATAATCAAACTTTAGTTTCCTTTCAAATTAAATGTCTCTGAAGTGACTTTGTTGCATGTTTTCCTGGCAGTTTGACGACAGCGGAGCAGGAGGTCAAAATACATGAGGGTCAGTGTGCCTTGCTCAAGGGAATTGAACCCCTAACCCTGGCAGTGTCAGCGCCTTGATCGAAGGAAATGAACCCCTAACCCTGGCAGTGTCAGTACCTTCCTCGAGGGAATTGAACCCCTAACCCTGGCAATGTCAGTGCCTTCCTCAAGGGAATTGAACCCCTAACCCTGGCAATGTCAATGCTTTGCTCGAGGGAATTGAACCCCTAACCCTGGCAGTGTGAGTGCCTTGCTCGAGGGAATTGAACTCCTAACCCTGGCTGTGTCAGTGCCTTGCTTGAGGGAATTGAACCCCTAACCCTGGTAGTGTGTGGTTGATCCAACCTTGTAAACTGAAGCATTCCCCTCCATTGGCCCTAATACTCCGTCTCAGAAAAATACCCCAAACACTCGTTTT
The DNA here is from genome assembly GCF_902150065.1 of Myripristis murdjan. Lineage (NCBI taxonomy): Eukaryota > Metazoa > Chordata > Actinopteri > Holocentriformes > Holocentridae > Myripristis > Myripristis murdjan. Next base: position 1,149,421 of record NC_043991.1, on the reverse strand, counting down.
GCTCCAGATTTTTAGCCACACACACACACACACACACACACACGGGAGTGTGAGAGCAGCCTGCACACGGCTCCCAGTCCAGGAAAACATACAAACTGGGTAGGTAGGTAGGTAGGTAGGTAGATACTTTATTCATCCCGCAGGAAATTCACATTTTCTTCAGCAGTATCCACAGATTACAAATTAAGTGAATAAAAAAAAATAGAAATAAAGAATAATATCTAAGTATAACAGAATAAGATCTGAGTACAACAGAATAACCTAAGTTAAGTACAACCCAGTGTGCAAAAAGCAATGTGCAAAAAAAAAACGTGTGCATGGGTGTATAAAATGTGCATAGAGGTAGGTCAATGTGCAAATTTAGAAGAAATATACAGTATACACATGATAAATAGCAGAATATACAGTATACAATAAAAGATAAATAGCAGAATCTACACTATACACATGATAAATAGCAGTAAGCAATATAGACACTATGAACCGGGATTATAAAAAGATAGGAATATGCACAATTTCAACAGAAGTATTAACAGTAAAACAGAGGTAATAGCAGTTAAACAGCAGTGGAAAATAACCTAACCTGAAGAACACACGCTCCGACTGAGGTTCAGAGTTAGTGTGAAACTATGAGACCAAGACCGTCGACAGAACCTGACGCCCGGTACTGGGAATTCAGGAACTGTCAGACTAGATCCAGCCTCATGGAATCACCCCTTCCCCTCCAGTCTTTACGTGTTATCTACCAGTATTGCAGTATGTGTATAATGAGTTATTTCCTCCGGGTGGAGTTAAAAAGCCGCATGGCGTGGGGGAGGAATGATTTCCTCAGTCTGTCAGTGGAGCAGGACAGTGACAGCAGCCTGTCACTGAAGCTGCTCCTCTGCATCAGGCTTCCTGATGCAAAGAAAAGGTGTTTTTATGAACGGTTTGCCAGTGCAATCATCCAGAAAGACAGGACAGAAGGTGGAGTTAAAGGAAAACAGGGTCTTCTTTGATCTTCCTGTTTTCTGAAAACCCCGGGGACCTCAGCCTCTGTGGCCCCGGCAGCGGCAGCGGTGGTGGTGGTGGTGGTGGTGGCGGTGGCGGCGGTTCGACCAATCAGAGGCAGCCTGAGTCGCACCTGCAGGGCAGCAGGGCGAGATACACAGCAGCCAGTGCTGCTACAGGTGAGGCAGAGAGCTGAGAGCTGCAGGTACCACGCCTCACATTCCTCAGAGAAAACACACCCACTGAGCAGGTCACATACACACACACACACACACACACACACACACATGCCCAGTGCACGGGCTGATATCTTCAGATGTGTCAGGTCTGTCTCCAGGTCAGGTTTGTATTGTGTCGACGTTTGTTGGACAGAATCAGAGCTGAATGTAGTTCCAGTCTCGCATTTTGATTGGCCGAGAGGCCTGACCTCTGAGGCTCTGACCTCATTCCTGTACACAGGCTTCTGGAAACTTCCTGCAGCCAGCAGAGCTGCTTTCTGTGGACTTTTAGCATTAAAATGTCGTCTACAGGCTCAGCAGAGGAGGTGAAAGTTGCATGTTGGCTAATTTGACTAATTAGCATAATGAGCTAATTAATCAGCAAAAACTGGAAATGGTTATAATTTATAATTTAGCTTCTAGTGAACTTGGAAAGGTGATCTGAGAGCCTGAATCCATGTTGGTGATGTCCAGGAGTAAAACAGTACAAAATAAACAACAACGACAACCACAAATATCAGTAATATGAAACAGCATGTTGCTTTTCACAAGAAGATGTGGCTCAAATTAAGCTCCATAATTGATGCAAATTATTGATGCAAATTATGCTAATGAGGAAAGGCTCCATCCATTACCACGGATGAATCAGTATTTTTGATTTTTTTTTTCTGAGAAATTCATGACTTCATAATATGAGAATTTTCCAGTTTATTTTCTTGTAAATTTTTGAGTTTTTTTTTCTTTTTCTTTTTTATCCACTTAATTTCAGGGAATATCTGAGTTTCTTCTTGAAAAATTATTAATTTAATCCCCAAAATTTAGATTTTTTTTTTTTTTTTTTTTTTTTTGTAACGGCTCTATAAATTTTTTTCTCTCCCTACAATGGCCCTAATATGTTGTCGTACATGTGAGCCACATTTTCCTGTTAACAGCAGACTGATCATGTAGGAACTGGACTTTCAGCTGGACTTGCAGCCTGGCTTGTCTGATTGAGCACAGGACAGGAGCAGGACGAGGAGGAAAGCCTCCTCCTCTCACTGACCAGCAGGTCGTGAACCAAAATAGACGGTGAGAGTGACAGGAGGCAAAAAAATGTCTCAAAGGAGCACAAACATTCCTGAAATAGTTGCATCTTTGTGAGACTGGTGCACCAGATTTCCAAACATGGCAAGAGAGGGATATGATTTTGGTGAGAGAGAGAGAGAGAGAGAGAGAGAGAGAGAGAGAGAGAGAGAGAGAGAGAGAGAGAGGGCATGGCACACATCTTGCTTAAAATCTTGAGACTTTTTTCTCCATGGATCACCGCCAAAGAATTTAACTGAGTGACGTTGGATTTTTTTTTTTTTCTTCTTCTCAATAAATATTTTTACAAGGATGCTTTAAAGTTCACATCACACTTCCTGCCCTCCTCCGCCCTCCTCAGCAGCCCGGGCCAGGCCGCCAGGTAACAGGGAAACTATTTTGGCGAGGATCCGCGGAGCTGCGCCCTCCACGCCCAGGCGGCGCGGCAGGTGAACCGGGACCCGCCCACAAGTCAAACAGCCGTGAGCGGAGCAGGCAGGCCGGGAGTCCGCCGCAGCGCCCCGACAGCACCGGCACGGAGCAGAGCACCTCCGGCAGGTAAGGAAGCCGCTCTAACTTTTCTCCGGATGGGAATCTGATGCCAACTTTCACTTCTGTCGTCGCCGGACTTTCTTGTTGTTCTGTTTGGTTTTGCTCAGCTGGGCTTGTGTTGTCCGAGGTGTCATTGAGCGCGTAAAGGCAGTTTGTAAAGGAGGCTTTCACTCCCTTCAGGCTGGAGCTGAGCGGAGCTGCAAGGAGAAGGAACGGCGACAAAATCTCAACCAAACTTTTATTTTGCAGCTGCTGTAGGAGGGAATGCAGTTCCTGTAGTACAACGCGACATAAAATAAAAATTTAGAAAGACACAAGCAGGATTGAAGTCAGTATAAGCTCACTGTGGAAACCACCCGCACACAGTAATAACAAAGTGTTCTTGTACAGCGTGGGGGGCCTTTCAAAATAAAAGTTACGAAAGTGCTTTGTAAGAAAAAAAGATAAGGATTGTAACAACAATCAGTCATACCATAAGAGAAATAATTAAAAATATAATAGAAGCAACAGCACTGATGTATAAATGGCAAAAGTCACTGAAATGCTGTGCAGGTCAGTCTAAAAGATGTGTGTGCTTTAAGAAAAGATCTAAAAAAAAAAAAAAAAAAAAAATCAAGCTGGTATGTTAAAAAAAAAATGTTTAAAAAAAAAAAAAAAGCTGACGAGGTCATTATGACCTGATTATTGGGCACTGAATTCCTTTAGAAACATTACAGGAATGCTGTCGCCTGCCACAAATGTACTCAAAGTCTCTATGGAAGTATTATAGGAATGCTATAGGAGACAACAAGTGGCATGAAGTCCAATTAAGTGAGGATCATAAAATACATTTTGAAGTGCATATAGGATTATTACAGGAGTACTATATGAGGCTACCGTGTCACAAAATGCAATAAAGACACTTTAAAGTCATCTCTGAGCACCACACACACATGCAGGCTGTCTGTGGGAATGACATGGGAGGACCATGAGAGACTTTTTAAAAATGACTGTTGAGTTCCTTTATTGTGGCAGCTCTTGTGTGTGAGTTCAGGGGTGGCAGCTCTTGTGTGTGAGTTCAGGGGTGGCAGCTCTTGTGTGTGAGTTCAGGGGTGGCAGCTCTTGTGTGTGAGTTCAGGGGTGGCAGCTCTTGCTCTGTGAGGGAGGCTTGGGGGCCGCCGTCCCACCGCTTCCCTGGAGAACCACAGTGGAACGGAACCAGGGGATCCCGTCCAGGAACGAGCCGGCTATTTCACAAGCGGCTGCCGGCGGCGTGTCCCTGTGAGTCATGTGTGGTGAAATGTCACGGCTCGAGGTTTCACAATGGCCTGGAAAGTGTCGGGCTGGGTTCTGTCAAAGTGCAGCCGTGTGCCAGCGCCGGGGCCCGGCTGGACTCTGCACCGCTGCGTGATAAGAGATCTGCAAGGAAAATAAAAAGGGTCGTTATCTTCAGCTGTAGGGTGGAGAGGAATGGGCGGAGGCAGGAATGTTGTTTATTAAAACGCCACATGCTCATATGGAGCTCTATTGTATCACTTATTAGATAATCAATAATAATAATAACTGCTATTCAGTGTTTACACATGGCTTTAGTGTTCCTGGCTGGAACAAGAATCGAATCCCTAACCCTCGCAGTGTTAGTGCCTTGCTTTAGGGAATTGAACCCCCGAATCCTGGCATGTGTTAGTGCCTCGCTCTACAGAATTGAACCCCTAACCCTGATACTTTTAGTGCCTTGCTCTACAGAATCGAACCCCTAACCCTGGCAGTGTTAGGGCTTCCCTTTAGGGAATTGAACCCCTAACCCTGGTAGTGTTAGTGCCTTGCTGAAGGGAAGTGAACCCCTAACCCTGGCAGTGTTAGTGCCTTGCTTTGGGGAATTGAACCTCTTACCCTGATACTGTGCCTTGCTCAAGGGAATTGAACCCCTAACCCTGGCAGTGTTAGTGCCTTGCTCTTGTGAACAAGTGAACATCTTTGATTTCCTGTTAGTCAGCGTTATTGTTGTCCTGACATACTGTGGCTGTTGTGCTGCGTTCAGGCGCTGCTGGGAAAGTCTGAAACAATAAACAATAAAATAAACATGGAGCATCACCAAGTGAACGGCTGAATTTGGAGAAAGCTTTCTCGTATTGTTTCTTGTTGTTTGTCTTTTTAAAAAAAATCTTTTCTGTTGCCGGAATTCCTCACAGCGCCACTTCGTTCATGTAAGTCAGATCAGAACCAGCAGCATGATGTCACGACAGGTGTCATAAAACACACAGGTGTGTTCACACGCATGTAAAAAACCAAGAAACCCTGCTGTGGTGTGTGTGTGTGTGTGTGTGTGTGTGTGTGTGTGTGTGTGTGTCTGCTTGGAGTTTTGTTGTCGTCTGTCGCCGGCAGAGTTGAGCTCTAAAGCAAACTGAGGGCTCAGTCATGCATGCTTAAGTATATATTCCCCCCGTCTGAGGAATGCAGTAACCCCAGGTTAATGGAGGCTGTTAGAGTCACTCCCACTCTATGTCTCTCGACCGCCCCCCCCCCTTCTCTCTCTCTCTCTCCATCTTTCTCTTCATCTCTCTCTGCATCTCTATCTCTTTATCTCACTTTCTCCCTCTCACTTTTTGCATCTCTTCTTTTTCTCTCTGGATCCCCCCCCCTCTCTTTCTCTCTCTCTCTCTCTCTCTCTCTCTCTCTCTCTCTCTCTCTCTCTCTCTCTCTCTTTCTCTCTTGATCCCAGACTACCAGAGGATGTTGAAATTATTTGATTTATTGAGATGATCTTTTTGCTGGGGTTCTCTGCTCTTGAGTTCTTAGTTTTTGGAAACTTGAAACTCGATTCTTTCATTCTTCATGCTTACAAGAACTTCTTCTTTATGACGGCATATTAGGGCCATTGTAGCGAGAAAAAAAAGAAAAAATACGGAGCCGGGGGAGGAGGGGTTATGTTTCGAGAAAATAATATAGTATAATAGTATAAAATATACAATGTTCTTTTCTTCAAAATAGCCTCAAATCACAATAATATGTGATAATATTGTGATTCTGGGCTCAAATCACCAGGATTTCCTTTTTATTTGTTTTTCTCGTAAATTTTTGACTTAATAATCTCAGAATTTTTTGAGTTTTTTTCCATTAATTTGTGAGTTTTTTTCTCATAAATGTACAACTTTAATCTTGGAAATTCGGAGCCTTTTTTTCTCAGAATATTACAATGCTCCCTTTTTCTCCTTCTAATGGCCCTGATATGCCATCGCATGTCCTCTGTGATCCGCTGTTGTGTTTTGAATCCTGTTTTTGTTTTGCTTTTTAAATCACGTCTGTCCTTTCTGAGCTTCATATTATGGACGTCTGCTGACTTTGTGCATCTTTGGCAGTGGAGGAAGAAAGAGCCTTTTTAAATTAACCTCTCTCCCTCTTTCTCTCTCTCTCTCTCTCTCTCTCTCTCTCTCTCTCTCTCTAATGTATTTTAAAGGAATGCATTCTTTCTGTTCACTCCCTCCAGATAGTTAACCAACCAGACCAACTAGAAAGAAAAAAACGCAACTGATCTTTCTCACAGCTGTGGCCAACACACACACACACACACTCACTCTCTCTCTCTCTCTCTCTCTCTCTCTCTCTGTTTGTCCTGTGGATTTGAAGGTGTATTATTAATATTAATATTGTAATTCTGGTGAGGGTGAAAAGTAAAATTCAGGTTGAGGAGAGCTTTGCATGCGTGTCGAGTCACACCCATGTTGAGTGAATAAAAATATGATAAACATGAACAAATATGGAGCATCAGAGCTCGTTAGTCTGATATCACACATCCAGTAACAAGGCTCTCAGAGCTTTTTTTTTTTTTTTTGCTGCTAAAATCTTAAAATTACAGACCCAGTTGTTTTATTTTTTTCTGCTGGATCAGAGGTGGCTGATGTTTTTTGGAAAATGAGTTTACCATGACGGCTAAGGCGGTGTGTTAGGGCCAAAAAAATAAAGAAATAAACAAGAAAAATACAGCGCCACGGAGGAGAGGTGTGGAGGCAATTTTTCAGGAAAAAAACTCAGAGTTTTCAAGGTTAAATTCGAGAAAAAAAAGAAAGAAAGAAGAGAAAAAACTTGGATATTCTCTGAGATTAAAGTGCTAAATTTACGAGAAACAACTTACAAATTTATGAGAAAAAACTCAAATTCTGAGATTACAAAGTCACAAATTTACAAGAAAATAAAACTCTGAAAAATATTTTTTGTGAACATAGAACCAGATTCAGGAAAGTGAAGCGATGTGGTCCCTTGACCAAAAACAAAACAAACAAACAAACAAAAAAAAAAATTCACATTTTTTTCTCATAATTTAGTGACTTTGTAATCTCAGAATTGTTGAGTTTTTTTCTTGTAAATTTAAGACTTTAATCTCTGAAAGTTTTTTTTACTAGGAACATTACCCCTCCTCCTCTTGCTCCCTACAGTGGCCCTAATCCGCTGACGTACAGCACACAGTGAGCACTGAATACTAATGTAATCCATTTTGGGTGGAGTGTCCCTTTAATGTGGTTTTCACACCCACAATCTTTGGTCTGTACTTTCATGTTGACTTCCACAAACAGCACACACACATATGGCAGCACGTCAGGGCCTCTGGTGGGAGAAAACTTCTGATTTTAATCTAATCTTTTTAGATCTTGTCTTTGCAAATTTGTGACTTTATAATCTCAGACTTTTGGAGTTTTTTTTCTTATAAATTTTCGACTTTAATCTCATAATTTTTGAGTTTTTTCCTCACAAATCTGTAACTTTCTAATCTCAGAATTTTTTGCTGAGTTTTTCTCTGGAAAAAAATTGAAATTCTGATTGTTTTTTTCTTTGAATATTAGCCCCACCTTCCCCAGCTCAGTATTTTTTTTCCTCCCTCCAGTGGCCCTAATGAGCCGCCGTACATGTGGGTGCACACGCCGTCCTGCCTGAAAAATAAATTCAAATTTCTCTGGATTTCATAAAACTCTGTGGAGCCTCATGTTCTGATGTCAGTCAGGATGAAGCAGGGAGGGAGGCTCTCAGTCTGTCTCTCTTCCTGTCTCCCTGTCTCCCTGTCTCTCTCTCTCTCTGTCTGTGGTGTGAGACCTGATGTTTCCAGTCCCTTTCTGTCAGTGGTGGGTGTGAGACCCGGTGTTTCCTGTCTCTCTCTCTGTCCTTGTATCTCTGTCAGTGGTGGGTGTGAGACCCGGTGTTTCCTGTCTCTCTCTCTGTCCCTGTATCTCTGTCAGTGGTGGGTGTGAGACCCGGTGTTTCCTGTCTCTCTCTCCATCCCTGTCTCTCTGTCTGTGGTGGGTGTGAGACCCAGTGTTTCCTGTCTGTCTTTCCATCCCTGTCTCTCTGTGTGTGGTGGGTGTGAGACCCGGTGTTTCCTGTCTCTCTCTCTGTCCCTGTCTCTCTGCCTGTGGTGGGTGTGAGACCCAGCGTTTCCTGTCTGTCTTTCTGTCCCTGTCTCTCTGTCTGTGGTGGGTGTGAGACCCGGCGTTTCCTGTCTGTCTTTCTGTCCCTGTCTCTCTGTCTGTGGTGGGTGTGAGACCCGGTGTTTCCTGTCTCTCTCTCTGTCACTGTCTCTCTGTCAGTGGTGGGTGTGAGACCCGGTGTTTCCTGTCTCTCTCTCCGTCCCTGTCTCTCTGTCAGTGGTGGGTGTGAGACTCGGTGTTTCCTGTCTGTCTCTCTGTCCCTGTATCTCTGTCAGTGGTGGGTGTGAGACCCGGTGTTTCCTGTCTCTCTCTCCGTCCCTGTCTCTCTGTCAGTGGTGGGTGTGAGACCCGGTGTTTCCTGTCTGTCTCTCTGTCAGGTGTCATGAGGATGAGCTCAGCTCAGGGTGTGACCTGCTGCTGTTTGCACAACCTCGTTTAGTTTGGCTTCATTTCTGTTTAATCTGCGGCTGCCCAGGCAGGTACAAACACCACACATGACTCTGTGCGTGTGTGTGTGTGTGTGTGTGTGTGTGTGTGTGTGTGTGTGTGTGTGAGTGTTCATGACTTAGCTTAAGGAATGTATGAATCTGACTTTGAGGACATTTCTACACTTCAGTCCTTTGTTCGACTCTCTTGTCCAGCCGTGATGAAAGTGCAGGAACAGAAAACTCGTTTGTTTTCGGCGCTTCGTGTTTTCTCGGCGTAACACAGCGACGTCTTGGGTGACGAAAAAAGACAAAGTCCAGTAAAGAGGCTGGAAGTGTTTGAAGAGTTCAATTCCCATGTGTATGACGGTGCTTTAGGGGCATCAGGGCGCCAGAGCAGGGGAATAATAGTCCAAGAAAAAAACTCAGAATTTCCTAAATTAAATTTGTATTTTTTTTTTTTTTTTTACATGAAAAAAACTCATACACTCTGTGAGAGTAAAGTAGTACATTTACAAAAAAAAAAAAATCACAAATTTTACATGACGAAAACTTGGAAATTATCTAAGATTTTTTAGGGAAAAAAAGCTAAAATTCTGACATTATAAAGTCACAAATTTACAGAAAAATCAGAAATTCTCTGAGTTTAGAATCATAACTTCACAAGAAAAAATAATTCTGCTGAAGAAAAAACTCGAAAGAAAAAGAAAAAAGAAGTTATCTTTTACTTTATTTATGTATTTATTTATTTGGTCAAGGAACCACAGCGCCTCACGCAGTGGCCCTAATATGCCTCCATACAGCCCGCAGACCCTCTTGTTTCACAGTGAGCCTGTTTCACTGGATTATGACCAAAATGTTCATGTTAGGTCGAGCTGAGAGTTTATTAAAGGAGTTCAGTTCCCTTCTTCTCTATTTATACACACATATATGTGATCAAACAGCATTTGATAAACAATTTGATAAAAAAATAGATAATCCGGGACCTTCACTGACCAGAGCGAATGCAAGACTTTTTCTCTGGAAAAAGAAAATAAATAGTTTCAGTTTCAAGTTTTTATATTTCCTCTATTTTTTTTTTTTTAATTGTTTCTGTTTTGCCGTCATCAGTTTAGAGTCTCTCTGTCTTTCCCACAGGAGTTCAGCTAGACTGTAGTGTGTGTGTGTGTGTGTGTGTGTGTGTGTGTGGGTATGGGTGTGTTTTCCCACTCCCCGATACCTCCATTACCTTAGCACTTAGCTATGTCATAAATCAGAGCAAAGAAGAAAGATAATCTGAAGGTTGTCTTGAACACACACATACACACACACACACACACACACACACACACACACACTCTGACAGCACAGTGGAGAGAGGTTGTGACTTGTTCCATCAGCTCATCATCATCATGTCAGTTAAACAGCACAAATAAACGTTTTATTAGAAACACCAAACAGTGTGGTCCAAAACACACACACACACACACACACACACACATACACACACACACACACACACGAACACACAGCAGCTGAAAGGGATCAGATTAAAGACAAAGTAAAGATGGAGGCGGAATCTTTAAAGTATCAAAATGACTTTTGAGAAAGTTTGAAAAGTTTCAGCCAATCAGGTCCTGACATCCTGATGAAGCCATGGATTATACTGGATTAGAGTATTTTAGATTAGATAAGATTGGATTGGATATATACAGTAGTCTAGGTTAGATTAGACTAGATTAGATTAGATACTGTAGATTAGGTTGGATAGATTAGTCTAGATTAGATTAGATTAGATTAGACTAGAGTACATCAGATGAGATGGGATTAGATGTTTTGGGTTGGATAGATTGTATTACATTACACTAGATCATATTAGATTAGATAAGATCAAATCGGATTAGGCTGGGCTAGACTAGATTAGATATTTGGTTAGAGAGATTATATTAGTCAACATTCAATTATATTAGATTAGATTAGAGTAGATAGAGGATGGATAGATTATATTAGTCGAGATTAGATTCGATCATACTAGATTTGATCAGATACCTCAGGTTGGCTACATTATATTAGATTACACTAGATTAGGTTGAATTAGATTAGATAAAAGTTAAGGTTTGATGAAAAAGTTGGATTTACTTCAGATGTTCTGTGGATTATGTGAGTTAAAATGCTAATCCTTGAAATTCCTTTTTCCAGAGTTCTTCTTCATCTTCGTTGCTAAGCTTTGTCTGTTCAGCAGGAAACACAAAGGGTTAAGGCAGCCTGCGGCTTACTGGAATGTGTTGTAGTGAAAGTGTGTGTGTGTGTGTGTGTGTGTGTGTGTGTGTGTGTGTGTGTGTTGCCATGGTGATAGTCATTGTTCAGGGTGTTGCCGCTGGAACATTTTAAAAGGAGGAAAGTCTGAGTGTGTTTGTTGCCTTTTGTTGGCTTTTTTTTTCTTTCTCCACATTAATCTCTGGCCCTTAGAGTTTAAACACTGATAATCTCAGATTTTTCAATTGTTTTCTCATATCGTTGCAACTTTAAGAATTTTGAGGTTCTTTTCCTCATAAATGTTTGATGATTATATTTAATATAATCTCAGAATTTATAACTTTAATCTCAGAAAATTTCTTTTTTTCGCTTATAGAATTGTGACTTTATAATCTCAGTTTTTTTGTTTTAGTTTTTTCTTATAAATTTGTGAGTTTTTTTCTCATTCATTTAAAACTTTAATCACAGAGAATATCCAAGGTTTTTTTCTCATAAAATCTACAACTGTAATCTTGTAATCTTGTAATCCACCCTCGTAGATTCTAAGTGTCGGTTCTGTCCGGCTGCAGTGTCGTGAGTGGGCGTGGCCGCCTGCAGGTGTGGCTGCCAGGTGAGGCCGCCGCCCCGAGCCGGCAGCCGCTGCCCGTCAATCATTAATGGAAAGGAATTCAATGGGTGGAGCCGCTGTGGTCGGGGTGCTGCGGCTCGTCAACGCTGTGATGCTGCCCCCTGCCCCCCCGTCCACATTCAGATTATTTCAGGTTATAATCCCAGACACCAAACAGGTTATTTCACGTGTAATTTCAGATTTTTCATCAGTTTCCACTGATGATGAGCGAAGCGGCTCTGGGAAACGCAGCTCTGCCTGAAATACGACCCGCAGAGCAAACTGGAGTCCTGCCTGCTGTTATATTTATATTTATACATAAAGTAACTGCTCCCCCTGTAATCTGCTGTAATCTACTGTAATCTGATGCTGCAGCTGAACAGTGGACAGGTGCGATCATGGGAAAGAAGGAAGCTAGGAGGAGAGCGTGAAGCATGTGAGGAATGAGGGTGGTACACACACACACACACACACACACACACACACATGGTACACTCAAAAAATTGCTTGGAATGGTGACTTCACACACACACACACACACACACACACACACACACACACACACACACACCTTTGCAGCTGACTCACGACTGCTTCATTCACAGTCAGCAGACACACATAGTCACACACACACACACACACAGTGTGTGTGTGTGTATGTCTACCTGTGTGTGTGTGTGTGTGTGTGTGTGTGTGTGTGTGCAGTTTATTGACACTGTCCATTCTCTCTGTAGATGACAGCTCTGTGCTGAGCTGTGTTTGTTTTGGCCACACGGCCGCAGAGTTACGTAACTCAGATATCTGGTTTGTCGACTCGGGATGTGGCTTATTGTTTTCTAATCTCAATAAAAAAAATTAAAAAAAACAACTCTCCTCACCCTCTCATATTCTGTTATTAGGCTCATTCACACCGACAGGTCCTCTTTGTTTCCAAAAAAATAAAAAATAAATAAATAAAATCCAACCTAAAGAAATAATCTGCAACGTCAGAGCCACAAAATACAGACTCTGTTTAAAAAAAGAGAGAGAATACCACAGATTACAGATTGAGGCACACTTTGAAATCAGTTCGTCACACTGATCAGTGACCAATTATAGACCACAATGCACTGCTGCAGCCTCGAGGTTTTTTCTTGTAAATTTACAACTTTAATCTAAACAATTCTGAGTTCTTGTCTCAGATTATCACACCCCTCTCCCTCGGCTCTGTAATGGCCCTGATACGCCGCCGTATATTTCTCTAACGAAGAACTTTCAGAAAACCTTTTTTTGCCATTTAGAAGTTTTGTTTTGTTTTTTGTTTCTGTTTTTTATTCTGCTGAAATGTCAGAAATGTCTCCCTGCGTCCGCCTCTGGAAATTTCAGCCTTGTTTATTTTATTTTGAAGAGATTTCCCCGTGAACATGGACGGGTTCGGAAGCTGCACCTCGGCACCTAACAGCTTTTCTTTTTGAGTTTCATCCCATTTTTTCTTCGTTTTCCTGAGGCGCACATCTCTCCGCCGCCTCGCCTCGCCTCGCCTCGCCGCAACGCGACGCCGCGGCCGAACGCGGCGGCTCCGGGTCGCGGCGGCGGGGCCGAGCGCCGCGCCGCAGCTCCGCGTTCCTGCCGCTAATGGAAGGCTGAGAGTCCTAATTATCCGTCCTCGCTGTTTGGAAACTGCCCACCGAGCCTGTCCTCAAACGCATCTCAGTGCATTTCCACAATTCAGAGCTCCTCGTGTGTGTGTGCGTGTGTGTGCGTGTGCATGTGTGTGCGTGTGTGTGTGTGTGTGTGTGTGTGTGTTCTCTCTAAGTTTTAATGAGTGTTGTTTTGCATTATGCAGTACCTCCGGGCTCCAATTTGGCATCTGGGAAAGCTGGCTTGACTCCAACTCGCTGGTCACCCGGCGCTTATTACTCATTAAGCCTCGTCGCAGGGCCGGCTGGGCGCTGGGTGCTTACAGCGTGTGTGTGTGTGTGTGTGTGTGTGTGTGTTGTTGTTGTTTACTTGTTTTGTTGTTGTTTAGTTGCTGCTCCAGTTCCAACAGTGGACTAAGAAATGAGAAAGTAAAGAAAAGAAGAAAATTTGATCGATGCCTGCCTGCCTGGCTTTCTGAGGGTTACACAGCACAACACACCTGTGTGTGTGTGTGTGTGTGTGTGTCCTTCATTCCTCTTTGCATACATGAATTATAATGCTTTGCGGAGACTCACTCAGGGATTTTTAATGCTGCCATACTTGTAACTGTGAAACTTGCAGCACAGTCGCTGCAGACGTAAGAAAAAAACACTAATAACTCAAAATCTGTGCAAATTTGTGCCGATTTTCTTCCTGATGAGAGACGTGCAGGAGGAGCGAGTGTGTTTAAGACACCAGCGGTGAGGATTCAAGTTAAAAATAGATGTGTTGTAAGTTAAAAAAAAAAAAAAAAAGGTGACAGAATGTTCTTGCTGGTCTATATTTTTCATTTTGTCCTCGTTGCAAGGAGAAAGAAGGACACACCTGTGGAATTCCTCACCGTCGGAAATTAAATCCCAAACAGAACTAAAGAGGTTTTACTTTGAAAGTTAAACTCTGGCTCAAGCAGCAGCAGAAAGGTGAACATTAATTCCCTACCAAGCCATCATCAAGATAATAGCACTTTCATAATGTTTAATGTCAAATTCAACTCGTGTTTTTATCTGTAATTGACAACTGCAACTGTGTTTATTTGTCTATTGGATTATTCACTGCATTTGTATCATTTATTTATTTATCTTTTTTTTTTTTTTCTGTATTCAGTATATCTCATTGTATTCTAAAAGCCTGACCAGGGACAAAGACGGCAAATTGGCTGAAGCTAAACGTCATATATATATATATATATATATATATATATATATATATGTATATATACGTCACATTTTCCCTTTTTTGTGGCAATGTTGTATGTGTTGCCCCTGTCAAATAAATATTAAATAAATAAAGGACAGAATCCACTGGCATCCACTGGACGTCTGTGAGGGTTAAAGGCTCATTTATACTCAGCCTTAAACACGGATACAGACTCAGATACGGATACAGATTAGATTAGGGATAAGATTAGGGATAGGATTAGGGATAAGATTAGGGACAGGGATGCGGTTCCGGTCGGAGCCCTCTGCCCGCGCTCGGCGTCGCTTTAGTGCCGCAGCTTCGTGGGCGGCGACGTTACATCGTTTTGTTTGTTCATGTGACCGGAGCATAAACGAGCCTTTTTTGTGAAAAGCAAAAAGACCCAGGAAACGACCTCGAAAAGCGGCGTGCGGTCGGCCGTCCCATGATGCCACGCTGCGGACGAAGGCGTGAGGGCGGCTCCTCCTGACGCTCGCCAGGAAACAGGAAGCAGCTGTTGTGTTTGTGTTTGTTGCTGACGCTGTAGTGGAGGAAAACAGTGAGAGAGAGAGAGAGAGAGAGAGAGAGAGAGAGAGAGAGAGAGAGAGAAACCGGTTTGTCGATCTGGGTGGAGCAAGAAAAGAGAGAGAGAGAGAGAGAGAGAGAGGTGGGACGGGCTGGATCGCCCCGAGCCGATAATGAAGCTTTTGTAGCGAGTCTGAAACGTCAAATCAAAAAAAAAAAAAAAAAAAAAAGGCTAAAAAATAAAACAGAAAGTAAATAATCTGAGACACAGCAGGATAATCCCAAACAAAACAGAAAGAAAGACAAACACGAGAAAAACAACATGCAGGAAAAACCCAGATTCAAAGTTGGAAAAATTAAATAAAAATGTAAAAATAAAATTATAAATAAATAAATACATCTATTCATTTATTAATTAATAACTACAAGTGCAAGAATGGAAGCAGGAATCAAAAGATAAAGTATAGGATGAGAGTCGGGGTGTGCGGCCGCTCCTCTGCCTGATTCTCTGATGTCCAAAAAATCAAACATGAAGATAAAGTCAAAGTTAAAGACTCGATAAAGTTTGGAACTACATTTCCCATGATCCTCGGCGACAGTCAGCCATGCTCAGTGTGACTTGGTGAGGAAGAGGAAGCTGCAGAGGAAAGCTCTGTGAAGCTCTGTGATTGGCCGGCTGTGGAAGCAGTGCACCGTGGGACACGCGCTCGGTTGCCCGCCGGCTGGTTTGGCGTGCGGCGGCGTCGAGCACATCGACGTTCGCACCGCGCCGTAATCCCGCACAGATTATCTGATGAATCTAGTGACACAAGATCTATGCAGACTGAGGTACATGGAATACATGATAATCTCAGAAGGAAAGTCTAATCTGAGCAGCAGAGGGACAAAGGAACCCGGGTTCTCTTCCTTCATACCACACACACACACACACACACACACACACACACACACACACACACACACACACACACACACACACACACACACACACACAGGGGCTGAGTAAACTGATCAGTCAGGCAAACAAACCCTGGCCGGATATTAACCAACACACTCACATTCTCTCTCTCTCTCTCTCTCTCTCATTGGGGGGGGTGGGGTGTGTGTGTGTGTGTGTGTGTGTGTGTGTGTGTATGGGGTGGGGGGGTTGGTCGTCAGGGTCGTCTCCATGTACACAACAGCACAGCCCACCCACTCACACACACTCACACACACACACTCAGACTCACACACTCGAAGCCCCCTGGGGTCTGTGCAGAGGAAGTCAGTTTAGGAGAGTGTGTGAGTGAGTGTGTGTGAGTGTGTGAGTGTGTGTGTGTGTCGTGATGAGCGCTCCTCTCTCTCCTCGCTCGCCCCGGCCGGCGGTGAGTACCATCGACTCGCGAACGTTCAGAATTTAACGAAACTTTAATTAAACGCTGAGCGAGCGGCAGGACGCTGTTTAAAGGGTGGAATGCACCTTTAAGTCTGTCTGGAGCCGCACCGATGGGACCGAGAGCTGTGGTCAGTGTGTGTGTGTGTGTGTGTGTGTGTGTGTGTGTGTTAGAGACATCACGACTGTTAGCTAAAGCTTCAACTTTTCATTTTCATTTTTATGTAATTTTATTTTTTTAAGTTGAAGTTAGATGAAATTAATACCTTTTAAAGCTTTTATTTTTTAGATTTTTATTTTTTTTTTTTACTATAATTTTTAATTTATTTAGTCATTTTTTTACTGAGTTAAAGTTGGACAGATTACTAAAGTTCTTTTACAACCAATTTTTTTTTTTTTTTTTACTTAATTTTGATATGATGTTTTCTTTTAATGAGCTGAAGTTGGACACACAGCTGAAGTCTGTTCTTTAAAAACCTTTTTTCAGATTTATTCATTTATTTGATTTGATTTTACGGCATTTAAGTTAGCTAAACTTTATTCTTTTAAAAGCTATTATTTTTCCATTTTATTTTATTCTATTTCATTTTTTATTGAGTTGAATTTGGACAGTCAGCTCAAATGTATTCTTTTAAAACCTACTTTTCCTTTTTCATTTATTTTATTTTATTTTATTCATTATTTTATTTTGTACTGAGTTGAAGTTGGACAGTCAGCAAAGTTCATTATTTTGAAACCTTTTTTTTTGTATTTATTCTTTTTCATTTTTGGATGTTCTGTCTCAGTTGGAGCTCGTCAGGCCCGTGGGTCTGAGCTCACGTTTCTTTGTGTGAAACTTTCATATCTTCAGATTTATATTTATGGTCGGTGTCGCTGCTTTTATTTTTTTTAGTGGTTTGGTTTCTGTCTCTCGCCTCTCGGCTCCCATTTGGCTGCATTTCATTTCGTCCAAGTGTGTGTGTGTGTGTGTGTGTGTGTGTGTGTTAGGGCACTGATTTTAATGATTTTTTTTCCCTCTCCAGAGAAACGACGTCTTTCCTCCTTCACTGGACGAGCTACGGAAGCTGATAGAGGACAAAGTTCACGTGCTGCACACCTCTGTGACCCACGACCAGGTGAAACACACACACACACACACACACACACACACACACACACATCATGAAGCTGTCGTTACAAAGAGTCCAGCATGACGGGCTGAGCTCACCTGTCACCTGACGTACGGCGCGGATATTTCCAGAAAAAACTCCAAGACTAAAGTCATAACTTTACAAGAACAAAAAATTACAACTAAAACAATTTTTCTGAGTTTTTCCTCGCAAATTTATGACTCTATAATCTCAGAATTTTCAAGCTTTTTTTCCTTATAAATTTACCACTTTAATCGCGGAAAATATCCATGTCTGTTTCACGTAAATTTACAGCTCTCATCTCTGAATTTTTTTCTCATTAGAAAAAATTCGAAAAAATATAAAAAACATTAACAAAAGAGAAATAGTAAATTAAATGAATAAATAAACGAATAAATAAATAGAAAATTACGAGAAAATTTGTAGAAATACAAAACAGTTAACAGTTAGCAAAAGATTACCGGAACATTACAAAAATGTGGAAAAAATAAAAACAAACAAACAAATAAATAAATAATACAATAGAATTACCAGAAAACTAGTAGAAAAACCAAACAAAACAGAAAATAACAAACTGGAAGAATCTCAAAGAGTGACGTTTGAAAGCCAAACGTCACGACAGGTCCTTTCCCATGTCAGCGCAACACACACACACACACACACACACACACACACACACACACACACACACACACACACACACACCCATAAAACTGTCAAATTAGGGCAAAACAAAGCTTTGCCTGCTGTCTGAGTTTCAGTTTGAGTTGGACTGAGTCACTCTTGACGGGCAGACAGACAGACAGACAGACAGACAGACAGACAGACAGACAGTGTGTGTGTGTGTGTGGGGGGGGCATCGTGTTCTGCCAGAATGACTCAGCCAGTCTGTCGTCTCTGGGCCTGCAGGGTTTAGTGAAGCCTCCTCAGCACACACACACACACACACACACACACACACCACATCACACTTGGTCTGTCTGTCTCTCTGCGGCTGCACATCTCTCTATCTGCACATCGCGTACCTGTCTGTGTGCACTCTGATGATTCATGTCGACGTGTCTGCGAGCTCTGATCACGTCACGTAATCCCTGCAGAATAATCAGAACAACACCAGTAATCCTTCATTTCCACAGCAGCCGGAGAATCCAAGAAAAGCAGGAAACACGTTAGAACACGAGCGAAAGCAGAGGCAGCAAAGCAAACGACAGGAGGATCCAAAAAACATGGACGTCAAATAAATGGAGACGCAGCGACAGCAAAATATGTAGAAACAAAGAAGACTCAAAAATGCAAAACCCTTACCCTTACCTTAACCCTTACCCTTAACTTAACCCTTACCCTTACACTTAACTTAACCCTTACCCTTACCCTTACCTTAATCCTTACCCTTAACTTAACCCTTACCTTAACCCTTACTCTCACCCTTACCCTTACCTGCAGCTCTGAGTGTAACGCTGATTTCTGTT
>NC_043991.1:1073105-1120605 GCF_902150065.1 Myripristis murdjan | reverse complement strand
AGACAGAAGGAGGCGGAGCTGCAGAGGAGCAGCAGCCTGCAGACCCGCACTGTGAGTGTCCAGCCAGGAGATTAGACTGGGAAAAGTTCCAGAAAAACACTTTAATCTCAGATGTTCTCATGTTAGTTCTTGGAACCTTACTACTACTACTACCACTACTACTACTACCACTACTACTACTACCACTACTACTACCACTACTACTACTACCACTACTACTACTACTACCACTACTACTACCACTACTACCACTACTACTACCACTACTACTACTACCACTACTACTACTACTACTACCACTACTACCACTACTACTACTACCACTACTATTACCACTACTACTACTACCACTACTACTACTACTACCACTACTACTACCACTACTACCACTACTACTACCACTACTACTACTACCACTACTACTACTACCACTACTACTACTACCACTAATACCACTACCACTACCACTACTACCACTACTACTACTACCACTACTATTACCACTACTACTACTACCACTACTACTACTACCACTACTACTACTACTACCACTACTACTACCACTACTACCACTACTACTACCACTACTACTACTACCACTACTACCACTACTACTACCACTACTACCACTACTACTACTACCACTACTATTACCACTACTACTACCACTACTACTACTACTACTACTACTACTACCACTACTACTACCACTACTACCACTACTACTACTACTACTACCACTACTACCACTACTACTACCACTACTACCACTACTACTACCACTACTACTACTACCACTACTACTACTACCACTACTATTACCACTACTACTACTACCACTACTACTACCACTACTACTACCACTACTACTACTACCACTACTACTACCACTACTACCACTACTACTACCACTACTACTACCACTACTACTACTACCACTACTATTACCACTACTACTACTACCACTACTACTACTACTACCACTACTACTACCACTACTACTACTACCACTACTACTACCACTACTACTACCACTACTACCACTACTACTACCACTACTACTACTACCACTACTACTACTACCACTACTACTACCACTACTATTACTACTACTACTACTACTACCAGTACTACTACTACCACTACTATTACCACTACTACTACCTCTACTACTACTACTACTACTACCACTACTACTACTACTACTACTACCACTACTACTACCACTACTACTACTACTACTACTACTACCACTACTATTACCACTACTACCACTACCACTACTACTACTACTCCCACTACTACTACCACTACTACTTCTACTACTACTACTACTACTGTTACCACTACTACTACCACTACTACTATTACCACTACTGCTACTACTACTACTACCACTACTACTACTACTACTACTACTACCACCACTACTACTACTACTACTACTACTACTACTACTACCACTACTACCACTACCACTACTACTACTACCACTACTACTACCACTACTACTACTACTACCACTACTACTACCACTACTACTACTACTACTACTACTACTACCACTACTACTACTACCACTACTATTACCACTACTACTACTACCACTACTACTATTACCATTACTACTACCACTACCACTACTACTACTACCACTACTACTACTACTACAACCACTACTACTACCACTACTACTACTAATACTACTACTCCCACTACTACTACTACCACTACTACTACCACTATTACCAGTCTTACTACTACTACCACTACAACTACTACTACTACTTCTGCTAGTACTACTGCTACTTCTACTAGTACTACTGCTACTATTACTACTACTACTACTATTACTACTACCACTACTACCACTACTACCACTACTACTACTACTACTACTACTACTACTACTACTACCACTGCCACTACAACTACCACTACTGCCACTACTACCACTTCCACTACTTCTTCTACCACTACTACTACTAGTAGTAGTAGTACTACCACTACTACCACTAAGCACTTTGTAACTGTGTTTTTTGAAAAGTGCTATACAAATAAAGGTATTACTACTACTACTACTACTACTGCTAGTACTATTGCTACTACTACTGCATGTACTATATACACTTTTTTTTATTATTTGCAGTAATAATATAATAATGTACTAAATAATACTAACCTGATTTTTTTCTATCATAAAAATAATTATAAAAAAATGTATATAGACTAAACTGAGGTTGATTTGTAGAAATGATCTCACCAGGTTGCAGGTGAAATGTGTGTAGAAGTAATTCTCAACTCTGTAACACACCTGCCCCACCCCCACCCCCACTCCACCCCCTCACCTGCAGCTTCTCCTGTGCACCTGCCGGGAGCTTCAAGCCTCCATCGCCGAGCGCTTGGCCCAATCAGAGCAGCTGGTGTTCCAGCAGGACGCACTGAGCGCGCTCCGTAACCTCCTGACCCAGGACCTGCTCAGGTACCGGGACGAGGCACAGAAACTGTCCCGCTTCACCCAGAGACTCACGGGACGACGCCACAGGTGTGCTCCTCCAGGACAGACCAGGTGAGCATCTGTGTACATTAGATTTTTACTTGATCATAATCAATAACATTTCTTTTTTTTTTTTCTATTTTCTTCTATTTTTTTTATATCTTAGTGATTTGTACAGCAGCATGTGAGGGCCATTGTAACGAGAAAAAAACAGCTGTGGGAGGGGGGTAATTATTGAAAAAAAAAACTCAAAATTTCAAAGACTGAAGAAAAAACTGGATTTTCTCTGAGATTAAAATACAATTTAAAAAAACAAAACCAAAAAACTCACAAATTTATGTGAGAAAACTCAAAAATTTTGAGATTCTTAAGTCACAGATTCCTGTCTGAAAGCTAATAATTGCAGTGTGGCTGTTAATTAGTTATTTAATTAGTAACTTAGTGGAGTTATTACATTTTTTAAAACTGGAAATTTCAACCTTCATGTTACTGTCATTCATCCCATATCTATCTATTTACATGCCTATACGTACATGTATGGCACCGTCATTGTTACCAGTTTAATTATCATTAATAGCAAATCAGCGATTGGGTCACAGTTGTGTGTTTAATTTTGATTGTTATTAACATTATCAGTTCAGTTATTGTATTTCTGAAAACTGAAGGATTTAAGTTTTCTATGACATTATGACAGAAAAAATTGGTGGGTTTATTACAATTGCAGGAAATTTAAGTGGATTATTACATTACAGAGCAAATTGTTGCTATGTTACTGGTTTTATTACATCGGTGGGAAGTTTTTACCTTCAGCATTTTGAGATTGAACTTTTGTTTTTGTGCAGGCGGGCCACGGGCGAGGCGAACGAGCCGCGGGACGGGCGCAGCATGCAGGGCAAGAACGAGACCCAACAGGACAACAACAACATGGTACGGGTCCAGTGACCATCCGTCCTTTTTTCTCGTAATTTTACCACTTTAATCTCACAGAATATCTTTTTTCTTGTAAGTTCATGACTCTAATGTAAGAATTTCAGTTTTTTTTTTTTTTCGCAAATTTGTGACTTTGTAAGCTCACAATTTTGATTTTTTTTTTCTCATAAATTTACCAGTTTAATCTAAGAGAACATCCAAGTTTTATTCTCTCAAATTTGTGACTTTATAATCTCAGTATTTACAAGTTTTTTTTTTCTTAATTTACCACTCTCATCTCAGAGATCATCCAAATTTTTTACTTTAAGAATATCTCAGAATAGCTATATAAAGTTTTTTTCTACAAATTTGTGACTTTGTAATCTGAGAATTTTACTGTATTTTTATTCTTGTATATTATTGTAAATTTACAGATTTTTTTTTATTCTTGAGCCCCAGTTCCTCATATATAGATATATATAAATATGTATATATAGATAGATAGATAGATAGATAGATATACATATATATATTTTTTTGTCTCACTACAGCGGCCCTAATATGCCGTCTTACGTGCTGGTCCTGAACATGAATGTCCAATCAGATGAAGCCAAATATTCAGTGAATACAACCCAAAAAATCCATCATGAATAAACAAATAGATCATCCCAAATAACTCGCAGAGAGGAATCTCACAGCAATTTTTATCGAGAGCGCAGTGTGCCTTTAACTGTCGTCAGCGTGCGCGTGTGTGTGTGTGTGTGTGTGTGTGTGTCTGGCATCGGTCCAGCTGTTGTCAGTCTTTCTCAGACAGTCGGAGTGGAGACAGAGGAAACATCTGCCTGCTCATCTGGCTCTGTCTGTCACACACACACACACAAACACACACACACACACACACACACACACACACACACACACACACACACACACACACACACACACACACTGCTAAATAAAACCCCACCACTGCTCTGACAGGAAACTCTCGGGGAAGAAACCTCGTTTAGAGCCCCATTATAGCTGGAAGCCTGTCAAAATGTCAGCACAGTTTAGCTCCTGAAGCCCGACACGTTTTCTTCAACACGACGTGACGGCGTGTGTGCGTGCGTGCGGCTGGCAGCGTAGCACGCCACGCGCACATGTGTGTGTGTGTGTGTGTGACGCATGAACCTGCGGCGGAGCATCAGGTCAATGTTCACGGAGCTCGGTGACATCAGGACCGACTCGCTGTATCGGCGTTCAGCGTCAGGGATCAGTGGTTCGCGGCGCAGCAGAGGCTCGACGGCACCTTCATCCACAAAACCAACGTCCACATCTCGTCTGGTCACGATGCAGCCCAGCGTCACGCCGGCGAGTCTGACAGAGCTGCCTGTCCAAAACGAACTCACCGAACAGACATTGCCTGTAACTTTTTGTTTTTGTTTTTGTTTTTTCTCGGAAATTTGTGATTTTTATGACTTTAATCTCAGAAATTCTGTTTTTTTTTCTTTTTCCAGAAATTCTCATTATATTGACGGCACCACAACTTTTTTGCCTCTAAAATGGCCCTAATACACCGTCATACAGTTGTGACGTAAAATAAATCCCTAAAATAAACGTCTGGTTTCCCCATGTTTTGGAAGTGAGGAAACACATACACACACAGAGAGAGAGAGAGAGATGTTTTTTGTTTTTTTTGGTGGCTGTAATCTGGTGGTTCATCTGTCGGATCATGAGCCAGGATTTGGATAATCAGGCATAATTGTGATTAGATATTTAATAAACCGGTCGGTGTGTTTTGCTCCGTCCTGGTTCGTTTTATTTGGCCAGTCGTCAGGTTTTATTCTTGACAAGAAGTCAGGTGTGCTCCTGCAGGTGTGACGCTGCGCGACAGAGCACAGGCCGGATTAATACACCGGGATTAGGTGCTCGATGAAGCACTATAATTTTTAAATTATTATTATTATTGTTCACTCATCTGATAACGTATTAATTTAGCTCAGTTGAGTTTATGAAGCTCTACATGCACATTAACCACTAACCAGTATCAACCAGGATTAAAATGATCAAAGGATTCCTGGGCAGTGGGGAGGTTATTTGTTTTCAATTCTTTATTCATTTATTCATTTATTTATTTATATTTATTTATTTATTATTTATTTACTGTATTTTATTTATTTATTTTTGTTTTTAATGAAACTGTCTTTCTTGTCTTTTTTTCCGTTTCTTCTTTTTGTAGTTTTATTCGTGTGTGTGTGTGTGTGTGTGTGTGGGCAGGCGTGTGTGTGCGGGTGTATAACCACTTCAGAAAAAATAATATATACCCATCTAGCTGTAGAGAAAAAGCCTTTTAAAAACCTCCAGCGGCTTGGAGCATAACAAGACTCTTCCTGGGCTCTTATTCTGAAATGATTTCATCTTTAAAACATCTGACAGACCTCCTCAGATTAGATAATCCTAACTCACTTTACAGAATAGGGTTTTTATATATAAACAGAGAGATGAGGGATTTGTGTCAGCAGCTTTCAACCTGATTTGTAATAAATAGCTTTTATTTTGTTAAGGCGATAACTGTGTGTGTGTGTGTGTGTGTGTGTGTTTGCGGTTCTGGCGGTGTGTGTGTTGTTTAATCTCCTGTCGGCGCCGTGGGGGAGCAGCGGGGAACAGATTGGCTCGGGCCAAACGGAGCTCGACGTTTCACCTCACACACGCCGCTCGCCGCTAATTGGTTTAGTTATCCAACTTCTCCACTGTGTGTGTGTGTGTGTGTGTGTGTGTGTGTAGATCTCATACTTTGACAATGTTTAGTTTGACATCGACAAATTCAACTTGAACTTTATCTCCAAACTCAAACCGTTTGGAAATCTGCCACTGGGTTAATAATAAAAGACATTTAACGTAACTAAAAAAAAAAAAAAAAAAGATTCTCACAATGAGTTGAGACGACTGATCTGAGCTTTACTGTCACTGAACGTGTTTTTTCATTTTGGGAGGGGAGATGATATTTAAATAAACAACAACAAAAAAACCTCAGAGAATTTCAGAGATTAAAGATTTATGAGTTATGAGAAGAAAAAAACATGAAACTGGGATTTAGTCAGAAGGAGATCCTCAGATCCTCCTCAGCATCTGGACGGTGAAGAGACGTACGATGTAAAAGAACAAAACATTTTCCGAATTTTTGGCACGTAAATTTGTGATTTTATAATGTCAGAATTTTCAGGTTTTTTCTAAAAAATTTACGAGAAAAAAAGTTTAATCTGAACCTGAACCCTGAACCTAAATTTGTACTGCAGTAAAATACAGTAAAGTACCTGTAGTTTCTCTTCCTAAAAACTGCAGAAAAGACATAAAGGACATAGAGGACATGAGGGACACCAAAATTAAAAATAAAACTAAGTAAATAAATAAATAAAAAAGAGAAAATAATTATAAATAAAAAATAAGACATAAGAAAAAAAGTAAAAATATGAAGAAAAAAAAAATAATGATAATATAATAAACTTGAAGAACGTGAGGTGCCTTTGCCTCTGAGGTTGTTGCTCTCGGTTTCCGGGACGTTCTGCATCATTTTTAAATCTGTTGAACTTTACAGTTTAGTGTCTTTTATTGTTTTCAGTGTTGAAACCTTTTAAGGGTCAGAGGAAAGAAGAGTCAGTGCAGAACAGAGAGGACTCTGGGTAATTTATTTTCTCAGAGGCGGCGACACGAGACTTGAATCTCCAAACTGTGCATTTGACCCAAAAGAGGAGCAACTGTGAAGCTGTTTTTAGGCTGAACTGGGAAGAAAGAAAGAAAGAAAGACAGAAAGAAAGAAAGACGGAAAGACGGAAATGCTCATCATCATGGTGAAGTTTTCAGATGGCCACAAACTCCAAAATAATGAAAAGATGAAAATGGTTTTGGCTGAAATGAACGAGGCAGGTTTGGTGAGGACAGTTGAACAAATTTGCTGTTGTTGAATAATAATAAAAAAAAAATCTTCCAGTATTTGTCCTTTTTTTTGTCGTTTTTTTTTTTTTTTGCCTGATACGCAGATGGCCGTGAGCTGGATCCCATTGTGTCGCATCCCTCGCTGAGTAAACTCGCCTGTCAATCAAATAAATCCATGTAAACCCCAGTTAATGGGGGGAAATTGCATCTCGCAAACCAAACAGCTCCTGCAGCTTCCCGGAGTCGGATTCTCCTGCTCATTCTCCTCCGGGGGCTGCAGCCAGGAGGAGACGCATCCTGAGGAAAAACTTCGCATACAACCATAATTGTAGGGTTTGATCCCAAAACATTCATATATTTCCATTTTGGATCGCTGAAATGAATGCTTTTTTTTTTTTTTTAAATAGCTGATTCCTGTTGGTTGTTATGATTCTCCTCTCAGGGGAAAAAGCAGAACTCTAGCAGCGACTTTGAAACGTCACACGGCCGTTTGATCGTGTCGTCCTGACGCAGCGCTCGCTCACTCGCTCGCTCGCTCGTGCAACAACGCAGTCATCAGGCCTCGGCCGCCAAAATCTGCACGCCGTAACCCGCAGCCCCGCCCGAGCCTCGCCGCCACACCGGGACGTGATCAGGCTGGAGGAGTTTCTCTGTTTTCTGTCGTTTTCCCGGTGGATATTTCCCTCAGCTCGCTCCTGCAGCTCTCGCCGTCTCAGCTGGAGAAAAGACCAAAACTCCACAGACAAATCAAACTAAAACACTTAAATACAGTTAGAGCCTCCATAGACCACAATGCACTGCTGCAAACTCCATAGACCACAATGCACTGCTGCAGCCTCCGTAGACCACAATGCACTGCTGCAGCCTCCATAGACCAGCTGGGACTGCAATTTGTGACTATAAAGTCACAAATTTACAAAAAAGAAAAACTCACAAGTATTTCCTTGTTACTAAATCTGATAGCATAAGAAAAACTAATTTTTCAAGTTTTTTTCTTGGAAAAATATTGGCCTTATGCAATCTTATAATCTCAGTAATTTTGAGGGGTTTTTTCCTCATAAGTTTGAGAGTTTTTTTCTCATAAATTTACCACTTTAATCTCAGAGATCATCTGAGGTCTTGTAAATTTACCAAATTAATCTTGAAAACTGATAAAATAAATAGAAGAAGATAAATTCTCAAAATATTCCCTCCCTCCCTCCGCAGCTGTAATTTTTTTGCTACAGTGGCCTTAGACGTCATCGTAGGACACTGGGTCACATCATAAGAATAGACACACACACACATCCACACACACACACACACACACACACACACACACACACCATTTGGTATCGGGCTGCTGAGAGTGCGGTGAGTCTGAAACGAGCTCACAGGGCAAAAATAATAACATTAAAAAGCATTAGGCGAGAGCTAATCCCAGCACGGCCTGTAAACATTTTTAATCCCCCGGTGATTAGCAGTGATCCCAAACACCCCCACCCCACCCAACCCCCCACCCCCCACCTCCTCGACGAGTCCCGGGATTAAGGGCGCTCGTCTCGTCCGGCGGCCCCGCGGCCCGGAGCTAAACCCCTGGACGCTCGCCACTTCATTTCTGTGAGTGGCGTCGCCCTTCTTCTTCTCTGATTGTTAATTAAAGTTGGATTTATTTAAGTGGCTCTCTGGCAACAGCAACAACAACAACAACAGCAAAAATGTGTTTTGTTTTTTTTCTTTCATTCTTTCTTTCTCTCTTTTTGTCCTTGGATTTTTGTCACTCCAGATTTCGGTCATGTTGGAAGCCACGGGGAGTATGTGTGTGTGTGTGTGTGTGTGTGTGTGTGTTTGTATGAAATCTTTTTTCTTTTTTTGTCAGAGCAAAGAAAAATAAATCTAACAGGAACAATAAAATAACAAATGGTTTAATATACAAATTATCTAATCTATCTATTTATCGACTGTGTTTTTTAAACCATATTTGTGCGTGAGAAAGTGTATGTGTGTGTGTGTATGTGTGTGTGTGTGTGTTGTGATTTGGGGGGAAGGGTGATAATTTTTCAGATGAGCGAGCAGATGTTGCAGTTTCTCAAGAGGGATTTATGTCAGGAACACACACACACACACACACACACACACACACACACACACACACACACACACTGGGCTTGGTGTCATTATGCGTGGATTCACAGTCAACAGCGTCGACACACACCGTGTTTAAGAGGCAGAGAGAGGAGAGAAGAGTTCTGAAATATTAAAGGTGCACGTCGTCTCGTTTTGATTTTCATATCTTGTGTTGCGGTTCCTTCACGTGCACGCCAACGTTGTTGTTATTATTTGTTGCTGTCATGTTGCAGTCAGTGAATATTGCAGTACAAGCTTACAGTATTTCAAATCCACATGATGCACTGTGTGAATCAGACAGCCAGGCTAACGACTCCCATAGACCTCAAGTCTTTATGCTAAGCTAACAGGAAATGCTACCGATAGGAACTGAACCACTGGACGTCCAGAGGTGGAAATGGTGTCCAACATCTGGTCTCAGTCTGGGGACGTCAGGAAAAGGGTATTTTTCCCCAAAATGTTGGAGTATTCCTTTAAATGTAACTTTACAAACAAACTTAAATGTAAACTGAACTTGATATTTGGACGTTAGTGACGGTGTGCGAGTCAGTTTTTTTATTTCCTCTCTTTCTTCCGACTCGTCTCCTTCAACAGTGTTCTTGGGATCTATCATTGTGTTTTACTTCTTTTAGCAAAACGGGAGCGGCATGAACGAGCACCCGGGTGTGACGTCACACACCCCCGGGGAGTCCTCGTCCTCCCCCACGTCGCTCGCTCTTCATCACACAACCAACGAAGAAGAGGAAGCAGAGCGTGCCTGGCAGGCATATCGTAAGAAATCAGCGGGCGGTCTGACCCGCGCCGGGAGCGTTAAAAACCTCATCACCAGATTCTCTGGTCCGGATCACGCCCCCGGTTCCCCTCAGAGTCAGAGTCCGTCTCCAGTCGGGTCGCTCCCAAACGCCGTCTCCAAGTCCTGCCCGTCCACGCCGAGCAGGACTGGGACGGCTGACAGTCCTGTTCCCAGCATCAGCGTGACGCCTCCGTTCAGCGAAAACAGAGCGAGTCAGGGAGAAGTCCAGTGGGCCCAGGCGGGCGCCGAGGGGAGTCCCGCAACTGCCAAGACCGATCGTCTAAAGAGCGGCGGTGGTAAAAGTAGTGCGGCTCAGAAGACGAGCGGTGCAGAACCGGGACGCCGTGCTGCTGGTCGAGACTCGGTGGCCGACTCTGGCATGGGATCGGTAAGTGGTGAAGCCGAGGGGAAATGAAACACTTCGCCGACGACTCCGCTCTTCTCTCCTTGCATGAGAGAAGCGGCACATTTCCTCCACGTGAAGCCGGCAAGGGAGAGGCATGGCTCCATATCCGAGCTGCATGACGGCACTTTACAGATCTCACCTCGGTTTGTGTTGATGCACGCCAGCTGTTTGCTGCACGATGAGCATGGCACTGAGCACGGCGGGTTTCGTTTTGTTTGCAGTGTGAAGTTCAGATCGTTCACATTTTCTGCATGGAAATCTATCAGCAACTAGTTTGCGTGTGTGTTTCTTGCCTTGTGTGTGTTTGTGTGTGTTTCTTGCCTTGTGTATGTTTCTGTGTGTGTTAATGTGTCACTGACGGGAGGCTGCTGGCACCCGGGCGGCTCTCTGGAGATGTAATAACTCATATTATCTGCTTGCAATGTAACTTAAATTGTTCAGCTCTTCTTCTTTAACAAGGTTGCATAAATGTGTTTCCTACGATGGCATATTAGGGCCATGGGAGAAAAAGAAAAAAGGAAGAATCAAATTTATGAGGGAAAAAAACTCTTTATGATAAAAAAAAAATATATTTTAAATTGTTGAGTTTTTTCAACTTTTTTCTTGCAAATTTGTGAGTTTTTTGAGTTTTGACTTTTTTTTTGCAAGTTTATGAGAAAAAAAAACTATTCTCTGAGATTAAAAGTTGAACTTAAAAAAAAAAATCTGGAAAAAATTGTACAAACTGGAAAAATAGTAAAAAATAAAGAACTATGTATATTATCTATTTTTTTCTCTCCTTGCAATGGCCCTAATACACCACTGTAGATTCATAGTCAGTTTTTTTGTTGTTGTTATTCTTTTGCTTTCACTAAAATCTCTCTTCATTTCCTCGTCTTTTCTTTGCTTCATCTTTTGTTGATGCCCTTCACAATAAAACACCTCTTCTCCTCTTCTTTTCTTTGCTGTCACAAACCTGCCAACACACCGACACACACACACACACACACACACACACACACACACACACACACACACTCATCCACATCGGTATGTGTGTGTGTGTTTGCTGTCAGATCTGTGTTTCACCCACAGTTATGACTGTTTTGCATTTTTGATTAGTTTTTAATTTCAGTCTCCAGTCCAGTTCAGTCTCCAGAGTGGGCTTACTGGTCCCAGTTGAGTTCTTGCTGTCAGTGTCAGTGGGAGTTGCTGGCTACTGTTTGTCAGACTCCCTCTGACCAGCAGCAGCACTCAGCACACTGTCTGGGGATTTTTTTAAAGGTTTTATTTGAGCTAATTTAGTTTTTTTCTTAAGTTGAACTCTTATTTTTTATTTCATTCAAACTAAGGTGTTTTTTCACACTCAGTTTTAGTTTTTATTTTGTTTTTGTGAACTGAAATAAATATAATAATCTTGGTTTCACCTGAGGAATTTCATCATTTTGTTCCCCCCATCTCCCTCCCTCTCTCTCTCTCTCTGTCTGTCTCTCTCTGTCTCTCTCTCTCTGTCTGTCTCTCTCTCTCTCTCTCTGTCTGTCAGGAGTCAGAGTTTGATGTGACTAAGCAGCCGGACAGCCCGGCCTCGGAGGATGAACCCTCGACTCCCCGGGTTCTGCCAGATCACAGCCAGAACCCCAAATATCAGCTGTTTCTGAGTGCGGAGGGGGTGGGCGGGGCGGGGCCGGCGGGTGGGGCCGGGGGGGAGAACGGCCCCCGGCTGTCCCGCTGGGAGAGCTCCCGGCCCGGCCTCAACCACTACCGGGGCTCCCTGGAGTCGCTGGCCTCGCGGGACTGGGACACCATGTCCGACAAGGTGTGTGTGTGTGTGTGTGTGTGTGTGTGTGTGTGTGTGTGTGTGTCAGAGCAGGGGGATGAAAGGCAGTCTTAATGATGATCAGATGCCAGCTGACTGTTAGATAATTTCATTGCCTGAAGCACTCAGATCGTTATTAAACAGCGCCACCTGCTGGACGCAGAGCAGACTGCAGTTCACCTGAGGAGCAGACCACAGAACTTTCAATTAATTATTATAATTATTTTACTATTTTACTATTAATTATCACTTAGAAATCAGAGCAAATTCACCGGACTGCTTTATGGAGTCACAATAAAGTTATGTAAAATTACATATAAATTTACAGTGAATCAAAATTAATTCAGAGTTAAAACTATAATTATAATTATATAATTATATAATTATAATGTTTATAAAATAGCAAGAAAATTACCATGAAATTACCCCAGCATACTGTAAAAATAATGATAAAAATAATGACCTTGTTAATAACTAAAAGAATAAGAATTATATTACCTGAAGCGCTCAGATGGTTGTTAAACAGCGCCATCTGCTGGACGCAGAGCAGAGTTCAGGTCATGTTCATGTGCATTGATCCCTGTGAATTCACTGGATTTCTTTCAAAAGATGTGATATAGTCACAATGACACTGCATAAAATTAGTATAATAATAATAACAATAAAAATTTAAAACAAGAACAATACTGGAAAATCAACAGAGAAATCACTGCTTTACGGCTTCATGTCCTTCCATCATAATGTTCAAACTCTTATACACTCTGAATAAATGAATAAAGAACCCAAATCACTACTGTTGACCTTTGAACCCCTGCCCCCTGTCCCCTCCCCCGGGGCTCTGGGGTTTCTGCCAGAGGTCAGAGGTCAAGCTGGCTTCATGTAATCAGCTCGCGTTTACATAATCTGCAGCTAAAGCTCAATTAAACCCGTTAATGTAATAAATTTCCCGGTAATGTAATAAAAGTTACTCTCTCTGAAAACTCCGTCCTGTAATCCGGTTCAGCACCAAAACACGGCAGTGTGTGTTGGATTATAATCTGCCGTTGTTGCACATGTGACATCTGATCCACTTCAAACTCCTCGTCAGTACCAAAAAAAAAAAAAAAAAATTGGTGTCCCAGCAGAAAAAAAACAAAGAATAATTTTATGTTCATAGTTTCCGTGTTTGTACATCAAAGATATTATAGTTCTGTATTTTCCTGGTTTAGTTTTTATTCCCTGAAAATGTTTACTTTCGTTTTGTTTGTATTACTCTCAGTGTTTCTTTTAGTCTTGTCTTTTTTTTTTTTTTTGTAATATGGCTGTTTGTCAGGGATTCAAAAAAAGTCAGAAAAAGTGTCTTTGGGACAAACAATCAAATAAACTGACAGAGACAAAAGCTAAAGAGTTTATTTCAGTTCGTTTTGTAAAACACAGTAAAGTTTCAGTTAGTTATCGTTGTTTTGTAGAGCCTCTTTTCCATTTTTATTTCAGTTAATGAAAATGTTTTTTCATACCTAGTTCTTGTTATCTGGTCAGTTTTTGATAGTGATAGTAATCTTGTTGCACACAACAAAACAGTCCATCTCCTCTTCAAAGCTCATTAATCTGAGGGAAAAAAAACTCAAAAATTTTAGGAACTGAAGTTGGGAATTTACAAGAAAAAAAAATCACAAATTTATGAGGAAAAAAACGTGAAAATTCTGTGATTATAAAGTCACAAATTTGCAAGAAAAAACTCATAAATTCTCAGAAATTAAAGTAATAAATTTATGAATTTATTGGAAAACACTTGAAACTTCTGAGATTATAAAGTCACAAATTTATGAGAAAAAAACTGGGGGAAATATTTTTTCTTACACTATGGGAAGAAGAAAATACTAAAATGATAAGCAATTTAACTTTTGCTTTGATCTCAGAAACCTCAGAGTGTTTTTCCTCAGAATGCTTTTTCAGACTTTTGCACCTCAGTGCTCTCACTTCACTGGAGGAGTAACTTCTGTCTTTTTCCTTGTGTTTGTTTGTTTGTTTGTTTGTTTGTGTGTTTGTTTGTTTGTTGTTGTGCTCTCAGCAAGGCGGCTTCGACAGCCCCCCCCGTGTCTTCAACAGCCCGTACACCACCGCCGCCTCCGTGGACTTCAATCCCATGTACCGCATGTCCGAGTTCAGGGTGAGGCCGTAAAACCATCCTCCTCCTCCTCCTCCTCCTCCTCATCATCATCATCTTCATCATCATCATCATCATCACATTATCACTTTATAAACACTTTGCAGGCCACCTGCTTTATTTTGCTGCAAAATCAATTAACCCTTTGAAACCAACATAGGATTTTATTTTGAAAGATTTTTAAAATTTTATTTTTATTGCAATAAAACTGATGATGACGACGACGATGATGATGATGTTGATGGTGATTATTTAACAAACTTTCATAATTTTGGTTATTTTCTTGTAATTTGAATTGAAGAATAGAATAGGTTATTACACATTATAATAACTGCAAATGTAGAGCTATTTGTCTGTTTATTTGTCTTGTTATATATTTGTTCATTATAATTTATTTATTAATTTTTATCTTTAAAGATATTATATTTTCTATTTTATAGATGCTATTTAATAATAAATAATATTCTTTCCTCATTTCTCTCACTTCTCACTTTGGTCATTTTAAATGTAATTTTATTATATAATATAGGTGTATATATAATATATGTGTATTATTATGATTAGTATTAGTATTAGTATTATTAGTATTATTTGTTTTATATTATTTTGTTTATTTATTTATTTATTTTTTGTTTAAAAAGTTTCAGGTCGCTCAGAGCTCAGGGCAGAACGGTCAGGGACAGTTTTACGTCTGATGCGGCGAGCGTTAGTTAGCCCGTTAGCCTGCAGGTGTAGCTGCAGCTGATCGCGGCCTCTGATTGGCCATGAGCTCCTCCCTCAGGTGTGTCTCACTTCCTGTTTCCTGTCTAGGGCGGGATGTCGCCGGCCACCTCCGAGCTGAACCTGTTCAGCTTCAACAGCCGCAGCACGAGTCCCGTGCCGACGCCGACCTCCACGCTGCCCCGCAGCCGCCTCACCACCTACGACACGCTGAGCCGCAGGAGGGCCGAGGTCACCAGCACGGTGCGTTCACTGACACCCACAGAGCCTCAGGAAACACCAACCTCACAGGCACTCTTCCTGTGAACTGTTAGCATTAAAATGTCGTCTCCAGGCTCAGCAGAGGAGGTGAAGCTCGGCTGCTAAAAGTTGCATGTTGGCTAATTTGACTAATTAGCATAATGAGCTAATTAATCACCAAAAACCGGAAATGGTTATAATTTATAATTTAGTGAACTTGGAAAGGTGATCTGACAGGCTCAATCCATGTTGGTGATGCCCAGAAATCCATCCATTACCACGCTGCAGTCATGCGACCTTTCCTCATTAGCATCATTTGCGTGAAATATGTAAAAATTAGCTCAAAATGAGGAAATGTGTGTATTTTGACAGTGAGTCAGTGTAGAAAGGTGATCTAAGAGTCTCAGTCTGAGTCAGCAGCAGAGTTTGATCCACATTCAGTTAAAACACACATGAGATTTGAGATTACTGCATTTCTATTTTTTACTTGTGGACGTCATGAATGACTTCATGAAACGTCATGAAATTTATGAGACAAAACATAGAAACTTGGAGGAAAAAAACTTGAAAATTCTTAGATTATAAAGTCATGTGTGAGTTTTTTCACGTAAATTGGCTCCTTTAATTTCTAAAATTAAAGAGGTTTTTAGCTCCGTCCACTGGCTCAGTAATTCTTTTTTGGCCCTGATACACCATCATACCGTAGTACTGACATTACAAAACTTAAAATAAAAAAAGATATTTAAGTCTCTGCAGATGAAGTTGAAGTTGCAAATTTTTGAGAAAAGACTCACAAAAAACTCAGAAAAGCCCAGAATCACAGTGTTATCATTACAAAGCTTTAAAAAAAAAAAAAAAAAAAAGATATGAAATTGTGTTTGGATGCAGCTTGTTTTGTGAGTGAAGGCGAGGCCTAAAGACGGTTTTCTGGTTCTTGATCGTATTTTTTCTTTTTCTTGCAGGTGATTCCCAACCACATGACGCTGCGCTCGGCCTCTCTGGGGCCGCCCAACAGGAGGGACTACATCGAGGAGCTGACCAAACAGATGGACACGTACCAGAAGGTAGGGCTGAGCCGGGCGCTCCGGGTCGCACCAAAGGGCAAGAGAGCCTTGCTCGAGGGCAGTTCATTCAGCTGGGATTCAAACTGGGGTGAAATGATTCACAAAATTCCCAGTTCGGTTTGTGTCACGGTTTCGCCGTCATGGTTTTCGGTTCGCTCTGTTGTTTATAAGAGCGGGAGTGGGGGTTTTTCATATATTTGGAAAAAAAGTTCACAACAAACAAAATTCTGGCTAAGAACATAAGGACCATAGGTTTCAAGTGTCACTTAAACAAAAATACAGCGTTACTGCCACCTATTGGATATGTTGTGCATGTTCGACACAAAAAGACTGAACTGGACGTGTGAATGTTGCCTGCTTCCTGTGTGCACCGTGACTCTGCTGAGGGGATGTTACAGCACAGCTCTAGTACTGAAATCCCTCATCCTGCACAACTACACAGGGCTGCATGTTTTCTGTAAACCTCCCCGGTGCTCTGGTTATGGATTTGGCTGAGTGGCTGGATCTGCATTGAGAGGCTGTTTAAACGCTGCAGGGAGGAGGAGCTGCTCTTTCTTACCCGACTCTCGGCCAAGATTTTTTTCTCGAAGCGTTCCACCCCCGATTCAAACCCAGGTGACACGTCAGGCGTTACAAAGTTTAGACCCGATTTAAAAAAAAAAAAAAAAAAACCCTGACGTGCAGCAGAGTCACACGACCACATTTTCACTTTTATCTACATTTCATTGAACTGCTGTGTTATGATGATAGGTTTTAAATCACATCCATTCCAAACTGTCGCTCAGTAACTTTAACTCTTTAATTTTTACAGCGTAGTAGTGATACAGTACTTGCTAAAAAATTACAATTTTAATCTCAGTTTCTTAGTGTTTTCTCGCAAATTTGTGAACTCATAATCTCAGAATTTTCGTGTTTCTTTCTCATAAATTTTGAATCATAAATTTAACTCTTTAATCTCAGAGAATTTTCAAGTTTTTTCCTCGAATTACCCCCAACCCCCTCCCACTCCCCTGCCCAATATGTCGTCATAGAAAAGCTTTGCATGTTTTTCATTTTTATGTGAAAAACCTGCATTTTTATATTAAAATTCTTACAAAAATGCATATTGCTATTGGTATCAGTATTTATTGCATTTAATTTAATTGAATATTGTTTAATTAATTTTTGCTGATGATATGGATTTGCACCTACCCTAACCTTGTGTGTGTGTGTGTGTGTGCGTGTGTGTGTGTTTGTGTGTGTGTGTGTTTGTGTGTGTGTGTGTCCTCTGCAGCGTAATCAATTCCTGGAGGCGGAGAGCGTGGAGATGGAGAAGGAGAGGAACCAGATCAGGTTGGACACACACACATTTCTTTCTTTTCCCCGTCTTGCCCTCTGTCGCCCTGCACACACCTGAACCCTGGCGCTCACCTGCAGGTTTGAGATGCGAGGCCTCCTGGTGAACAACGAGGACCTGCTGAGGACCAACACCCAGCTCAATAATGAGATGAAGAGGATGAGGGAGAGGATGCTGGAGATGGAGAGAGAGAGCCAGGCCATGATGGAGAGACACAGACAGATGGAGGTACGATGGACAGATGGATGCATAAACTGGGACATTTATTCTAGATCTTATTCTGCTTTAGCAATCACACGTACGGCGGCATATTAGGGCCATTATATATAATACACAACCCTGGGAGGGGGTAATATAATATTCCAAGAAATTTAAAGTAATAAATTTACGAGAAAAAAAAGCTGCAGTTGATGACCTGATTGAATTCATCAAACTACTTTTCCCAGTTTTTTCTCGCATATTTGTGACTTTATAATCTCAGATTTTCCTCCTGAAATTGTGAGATTTTCTCTCCAAAAACTATAACTTAAATCCTTTTTCCTTCCAAATTTATAATCTCAGAAATTTTGAGGTTTTTTTCTCCAATAAATTTGTGAGTTTTTTCTCACACAAATTACACATTTCTAACTTTAATCTCAGAAAATATCCATGTTGTTTTTTTTTTTGTTTTTTTTTTTTTGTTGTTGTTGTTGTTGTTTTCATAAATTTAGGACTTCAATATGGAAATCCTGGGTTTGTTTTAGTGTGTCCTTGTATTTTTAAGTGTATCCTTGTCTGCGCAGGTTGAGCTGAAGGAGGCCCGGGAGATGATGGTGGAGGCCAACACACAGGAGTATGCCTTCAACTTCCTGCAGCAGACCCTCAAAACAAAATCCAAGATGCTGAGGTGGGATTATCTTCCTTCAGTTTTTTTTTTTCAAATGAGCATGTATTACACAAAAATACAATAAAAATATAATTGCTGTAAAATCCAACTGAGCAAGAAAACACAAGCTGGAGAGAGAAATGAGGATAGTGGTTCCTCATGATCTTACAAGTCGTATTAATAATAATGATAATAATAATACTTTATTTGTATTATTATTGTTTATACAGAGGGTGCTGTACAACAAAGAAAGAAAACAAGAGAATAAAATAAAATAAAAATAGGCAAATTATCGTGCAACTACTGCACGATAAAACCAAGCAATCAACTGAAAAATGAACAGCAGAGGTAGCAAAAGTCAAATGTCAATAACATCTGTAAAAGATGAAGATAAAACAAATTAAAATGTAGAAACAATAAAATATGTAGAAAAAAGGAAGACATGAAGACAATAAAAAATATAAAAAAACAAAAGAACGAGAGGAAGGCCTTCTCGAGTTAAATAAAACACTCTGCTGATGATGCTCTTATTTATGTGATAGTTTATATTTATATAAGGAATGTGTGTGCGTGTGTGTGTGTGTGTGTGTGTGTGTGTGTGTGCAGGAGAACCTGGACAAGCAGACGCAGCATGCTCAGAGCCTGGCTGAGAAGCTGTGGCTGGCAGAGCGACAGCTGGAGGAGCTGGAGGTTGATAAAGACACCAGAGACAAGAGGACGTCCGACCTCAACGCCACCATCATCCGCCTGGAGGCCGAGGTCTGTGTGTGTGTGTGTGTGTGTGTGTGTGTGTGTGTGTGTGTGTTTGAAATGTAGAAAGACTGCAGTGTATACTTTTTAAAGCCTCTGATCTGACAGCTTTTATTGTCTATTTCTATTATTTCAGTCATTATTTTTGTAGCTTTAAGAAAAGGGGTATTATAAGTAAAAATATTGTTTGTTAGTGTGTAGTCATAACACAGCACACACTTCTGTCTCTCTCAACTAAAACCGGCAACCTGAGATCCAATCACAGGTGGGCAGGTGAGACACATTTTAATGCCAGGTGTGGAAAGATGGACTCATAAATGCCTTGGAGCCAGCAGAGCTGTTTCCTGTGGACTTTAGGATTAAAATGTCATCTACAGGCTCAGCAGAGGAGATGAAGCTCAGCTGCTAAAAGTTGCATGTTGGGTAATTCGAGTAATTAGCATAATGACCTAATTAATCAGCAAAAACTGGATATGTAATTTAGTTTCTAGTTAACTTGGAAAGGTGATCTAAGAGTCAATAGATGACATTTTAATCTTAAAGGTTCCCTGCTGGGTTGCATACGGGACATGTAGGGCTTTCCTGTAGACGGATCACCGAAGTCGTAGTTTAACGAGACAGGGTCCTGGCTGGTAAAGGCTGTGCTGGTGTGTTAGTGTGCAGCTGAACGTGTGTGTGTGTGTATGTGTCCTCCTGTGCGTTTCAGCTGGGCGAGGCGCTGCAGGTGTCCACACAGGCCGCCGCTGAGCTCAGCCTGCAGCAGAAACTCCGTGATGACGCTCAGCTGCGCGTGGAGGAGCTGGAGGAGTCGCTGCTGGAGAAAGACCAGGAGCTGCAGAGAGTCCAGGCTGTCGTCAGCCGGCTGCAGGGAGAGGTAGGCCCCGCCCACCGGGCCTGGAGCCCCGCCCACTGGGCCCTGGGCTTAGCACGTTAAATAAAAAAAATAGATAAATAAATAAAAATACATCTAGCATCACTGGGGGGGGGGGGGGTAATATTCTGAGAAAAAACGAGTGAAATTAACAAAAAAAAAGCTCACACAACTTCATGAATTCTTTAAAGAGGGCATGAGCAGGATCAGACACTGTTTGTTAGATGATATTTATATTGTTTACATCCCAGTTATCTCTGTTCTTTCCCAGTTATTTGACTGGCCATGTTTACAGTTCTGGATGGTATATTTTTATTCTCAGAGCCCAGGCGGCTGCACCAAGTCCACATGTGAAAAATTAAAACACTTTCAACAAGACTTCTGGAGACAGTCTCTAAAATGTCCTGTGTTCTGTGTTGACTGTAAAACCTAAAGTGCTGTAAAAGGTTTCTACATATTCCACATATTCCATTCCATACTGATGTCCTCTGGCAGGTTATTCCAAGTCATGCGCTTGAGATTAAGTGTGTGTGTGTGTGTGTGTGTGTGTGTGTGTGTGCGTGCGCGTGCAGGTGTCTGGTAAGCTGATCGATAAGGAGCGCAGCCTGGAGGAGGAGATCCAGCTGAGGGAGAGGCTGCAGCTGCAGGTGAAGCAGGCGGAGAGGACAGTGGAGGACCTGCAGATGGAGCTGCAGACGGCCCACCAGGCCCGGGACGACCTGGTCAAGCAGCTCAAAGTGGCCCAGGTGAGCACACACCTGGACACAGCTGAATGAATGAATAGATGAATGGATGAATGAATGGATGATTAATAGATGATGGATGGATGATTAGATGGATGGATGAATAGATGAATGCAATCATGATAGCAGGACAGATACCTCATTAATGGATGAATTAATGACATCATCAAATGGCAGCAGGACAGATGGCTGATGAATGGATGATGGGTGTGTGTGTGTGTGTGTTTGTGTGTGTTTGTGTGTGTGTGTGTGTGTGTGTGCAGGAGAAGATGATCGACCTGGAAACCGATCTGGAGGAGCTTCACGACAGCGAGCAGAGATGGGCTGCCAAGCACAAGAGAGCCATCGAGCAGGTCACACACACACAAATGCATTTTATATTAGTTACATCTCAGTTATCTCTGCTTTTGACTGGCCGTGTTTATAATTCTGGAGAGTCCTTTTATGTTCTTAGACCCCAGGTTGCCCACACCATGTCCACATATTAGAAGTTAAAACACTTTTAACAAGATGTCCCGATTAGATGCAAGTGCTGCATTGCTGTTTTACAAATCTATTCTGTGTTGGCTGTAAAACTTGAGGTGCCATCAAAAAAAGTTTCTAGATATTTCTCCTCCTCTCCTGCTGCAAGATGTGTGCAGGTGTTGTAAAAAGATGTGTATTTAAAAGAAAATTAAAACAGGATGTGAGTGCAGGTGGAAAGTCATGGCAGGCATCGTGGTGACTCCTCACCACCAGCTCCTCAGCCCTCCTCTCATTAATCAAGAGGAAATGTGTCGAGCGAGTACCTGTGTCCCCATCTGCATAAGACCGAAAAACATGGTGTCATCAGCATACTGACACATGTGACAGGTTGAATTTAGAAACATTAAGCTAAAAAATGTACGGTATTACTTTGGATTTATTTGTATACCCAAACCTGAGCCTGCAGGCTGAAGGCTGAGCCGCTGCTTCACTTGTCTCATTAGTTTGTTTGTGTTTCCAGGCTGAGCAGATGCAGCTGAAGTTGATCCAGGAGAAAGATTTGAACGACCAGCTGGAGAGTCAGAAAGCCAGCCTGGAGAGACAGGTACACTGTGTGTGTGTGTGTGTGTGTGTTCTCATCTCTGCCTTCCCCTATTCCTCTGTGTTTGACATCACTGGCTCTCCTCATGTAACCTGCTCTCCTCTGCAGGTGCGTGAGCTGCGTTCGGAGGTGGAGGACCTTCAGAGCTCCAGGGTTCAGGAGGACATCATCTCCAAGACCGAGAGCAGAGCCAAGGAGCTGGAGAACACACTCCGGGCCGAGGAGAGGTCAGTGTGGAAGCTCCACACCTCCACAAATAGTTTTTTCTTTTACTTTTTTTTTTTTTTTGGCCAAGGAGCCACATGGTTTCACTCTGTGAGGCTGGATCAACCACACACTGCAGACGCTGCCGCTTGCCTGCAGCTGATGATGTCACTGATGACGTCACGGATGACCTCAACCGTGCAACGTGATGCGATGTGGTCCCTTGACCCCCTGGTTCCTTGTTTTTTCTTAAAAATTTACAACTTTAATCTCAGAATTTTGGAGTCACGAATTTGTGACATTCTGTTTCGAATTTTCAATTTTTTTTTCTCAAAGATTTGATTTTTTTTTTCTTGCAAATTTGTGACTTCATAAATTCAGAATTATTTACTTTTTTCCTATTAATTTATGAGTGTTATCATAAATTTAACACTTGGATTTCAGGGAATATCATATCATCATACATTTCAGAGTTTTTTTTTTTCGAGTTTTTTTCTCTGATTTTTTTTTTCATAAATGTAAATTGTAATTTTTCTTATAAAATTGAGTTTTTTCTTGTAAATTTACCACTTTAATCTTGTAAATTCAGTTTTTTTCTCTAAATATCACCCCCCACACCCACAGCTTTTATCCCCACTGTGGCCCTAATACGCTGCTGTACATTGGCGCCCCCTATGTAAGCCACCATTACTATCTTGATAATGAGCTTCAAATAGCAGAGAAACCTGCAGCACTGACCTCAGAGCTGCTGTTTGTTGCTCAGTCACTTTCAGCAGCGCAGCAACACTGCAGCTGAGCTCAGCTCATTTTAAGAGCAACACGCCCATGGAGCTCAGAGGGACACAAGACACTTTGCTGTTTCCACAAGGGGGCGCTGGACGGGTCTAATCGATCGCTTCTGGTGCCGTGATCACTCTTTGTTAATGTATGCAGTGTCTGGTCATGTTGACGGGTTCTCCGCTCTGTGTTCCACGCAGAAACAAGGCGGTTCTCACCAACACCATCTCCAAGCTGGAGAGGAAGATCATCGAACTGTCGGATCAAATGGAGGAGGAACACAGGATAGCTACTGAACAGAAAGACCTGGTAATACACACACACACACACACACACACACACCTTCATCTCTCCACAGGAAGAAAACATTTTTCATTTTTTTCAAGGCGCAGTTAAAATTAAAAATGATAGTTAGATAGTAGCTTATGGTAACGTACGACATAATGACATCATGATTTTTTATTCTATATTTTATCCTGTTCCGTCTGTAAATAGTGAACAAAATGCTTCCTGACACACCAGGTTAAGGTCAGCACTTTAAAGGGTGTTACGTAACATTTTCGAAACATCTTTTTAACAGTTTTGTGAGCTCTGTGTGCTTACCATTATGTTACTGTGTGTTAGGAAGCATGTGTTAACTGTTAGAAAGCCATGTAACACATAGTGCTACATGTGTGACATTTAGTTTTATGAGACTTTTCCTCTGATAAAAAGCAAGTAGTTTGCGCTGCAGCTTATTAGGAACTGTCGTTACATTTTCAAGTGCAGCGCCCTCTAGTGGTCGTGTAACGACACTGTGCTGTCAGGTTAAAGGAGCAACAGAGTCCACGTGATGAGATGCGTCAACCTGCTAGTTAATATTAGTCAACATTAGTTCAAATTAGCTCGCTAACATTTTGTAACCGTAGCCCTGACCATCCTAACCTAAACTATGATGACAAACCTTAACCACAACTTTTCCCTAGCCTTAACCACAACCTTTCCCTAACCTTAACCACAACTTTTCCCTAACCTTAACCACAATCTTTCCCTAACCTTAACCACAATCTTTCCCTAACCTTAACCACAACTTTTCCCTAACCTTAACCATAACCTTTTCTGAACTCTAATCACGGATTTCTAGTGGCTAGCAAGCCAACGTTCATCAGCGAACATTAGCTCGCTCAGGAGTCGGTCCTCTGTGGTCGTTTGGATCGGACGACTTGGTAATTAGTTCAGTGACAAGTTCATATGAAATATTAAATAATAACTACAGAGTGACATTTACTGGTACGTGTATTTTTATTCCTGCGTTCTTTTTTTACTCAGTGGAAGTTGTTTCAGCTTTGCATCGATAATCAGAATAAAACTGACTCTGGGGCTGCTGTTGTTAAAAGAAAACAAACAAACAAAAAAACCCGAGGGCAGCAGAGAGTGTCGATATTTTTTAAAAGCAAACTCAAGACCCTGCCTTTTTTTAAAACTTAGCTTTTAATTGATTTTGACTTTAATTGCCTTTTTAATTGAATTTACCTTTTATATTTCACTCACGTCTAAACATCCTGTCTGCTACTACTTTATTGTTCTTTCTTTCTTTTTCTTTATTAAGTTTGTTTGTTGGTTTGTTTGCTTGTTTATTTATTTTTCTGCATTTCATATCTAAGAGTAATGATTTCCTCACTTCCTTGTGATTCTGTTCATTTTTTTTTTTTTTTAAGGGGCCAGGGTGTCTTTGAATCGTTTTATTGTTGTAGCATTTTATTGTTTTACTGAGTGAAGAAGCTCTTTGTGTTACATGAATCATGGCTGACTGACTGATTAGTTGATTGATTGGTTGATTGGTTGGCTGATGACGCCCCCGCCGCCGTGTCTCTCCTGCAGATGAACCAGAGGATTCGCTCCCTGAAGCGCCAGCTGAACGAGGCGGAGGAGGAGGCGAGCAGGAAGGAGGCGCTGCTCCGCCACAGCCAGAGGGAGCTGGCCGAGGAGCGCGAGACGGCCGGCCGGCTGCAGAGGCAGCTGCTGGACCAGCACCTGCAGATGAAGTGAGCGCACACACACACACACACACACACACACACACACACACACACACACACACCTGCATGCAAATATGTCACAGAGCCGGGGTGGGGACGTGTAAAAAACTCAGAATTTCAGAGATTGATCTTTCTTGCATCAAAGTAAATTTATGCAGTCATCACATAGCACACACTCTCTCTCTATCCATCTGTCTCTCTCTCTCTCTCTCTCTCTCTTTCTCTGTCTGTCTGTCTGTCTCTCTGCCTGTCTGTCTCTCAGGCGTAAGGAGTCTCTGATGATGCGGCAGACGCTGGACAGCCTGAGGTTGGACCTGAGCGTGGACGAGGACGAGGACGACGAGCAGCAGCAGCAAAACTCTGTCAGTAAAGTCTAAATCTGAGAGGAAAACAGCCACGCAGCAGATTAACCAGCAGATTAAACAGCAGATTGAAAAAGGAAATTAAATAATCTGCAGATTCACACTCACACAGACGTTCTCGTACAGTGCAGTAATGCCGTGCGTCCAC
This sequence comes from Myripristis murdjan, assembly GCF_902150065.1. Taxonomy (NCBI): domain Eukaryota; kingdom Metazoa; phylum Chordata; class Actinopteri; order Holocentriformes; family Holocentridae; genus Myripristis; species Myripristis murdjan. The sequence goes on along the minus strand of NC_043991.1, from coordinate 1,094,874 downwards.
CAGGCACCTCCAGCCGCCAGTGAGGACATTTAAAACAACAAAGCAAAACTTGTGCTGCGCTGCCCCCTAGAGGCAGAAACCTCTGGCCACGCCCACCGAGGTTATTCTGGTTCAGCAAAAGCTAAAACTGGGTGTGAAAAAAAATAAGATGAAATAAGAAAACGTTTTTAGTCTGAAGTCACAAATGTTGACTTCATTATCTCAGACTTTTTGACTTTTTCTCATAAAGTTTTCTTTTTTTTTTTTTTTTTTTTTTGGTAAATTTGTGAGTTGGTTACTCAAAATTTACCAGTTTAATATCAAACATTTATGAAGAAAAAACTCTTTGCAAAAAATTCTGGGATTAAAGTAGAGAGAAGAAGTGTAAGAAAAACAATTTTTCAAGTGGAGGAGTTCCAAGTTTTATATCATCAGAAACTCGATATATGGTGTTATATTTTTTTTTTTCCTAAGGATCTGATATGATAAGAAAACGGCACAAAGAGACGCTTCAGGTGGACGCACCGCATGCCTGTCACTGTAAAAGATCAGAAAAATATACATTTGTACAGCTTTGTACTGAGAAACCAAAGAGGAGAGGTGCGGTGCCACTCAAGACTTTTTTTTTTTTTTTTTTTTTTTTTTTTAAATTAGCTCTTGAAATATAGAATGGTTGTTTACTTAAAAGAAAGGCTGTCAAAGAAAAAAAAAGAAAAAAAAAACACTTTATCCAAAGTCAAATTTTACCTGATTCTACTTCTTCTTTTTATTTTTATTTTTTAATCCATCAAGAGCTACTTTACTTTGGTCTTTTATTTTGTTGGAAACTGGTGCGTTTTAAGGTGCGTGACTCAGACGTCTGCAGTATTTCTACATATATATATATATATATATATATATATATGAACATATTAGAAATGTCAGGATGGTTATTGACACGTGAACCTGTGGGGAGCGGATCTATATGAATGTGGGTCTGGTTAGATTTTGATTGTAGCTATTTTTGATCTAGAAACAATTCCAGGTTATTTATATTGAATACTGTATGAATGTTTGTGTGTATGTTTATGTTGTTGTTATGAACTGAAGATGATAGAACTCCATAGATAGATAGATAGATAGATAGATAGAAATTCCATGTGGGGATTTTTTTTTTTTAAAAAAAGTTGCGTATGAAATGTTAACCGCAGGTGCATGTGGGAGTGGAGCGGCAGGTTCATTTTATAATTTTGGGGGATTTTGCCTTTAATGTGCCTCCCGTCACCACCTGAGGTGAGACCTGGGATGCTGTCTCTAACACCGAAACAATTCAAATAAAAATAATAAATAAATAAAAAGAGAGAGAGAGACTTGCTTTACACTTGGCATTAACACCTTAAACCTTATGATTTTTATTTCCCCCGAGGCTCCGTCACACTGATACTTTTTTCTGGCCCCATACCTTCATACTTTAAAATAACAATAATAATAATAATAATAATAATAATAATAATAATAATAATAACATTATTTGCTGAGACTGGAAGAGTCATGATTGCAGTTGGTGGGTGTGTTTAAAGCCAAAAGGACAGTAACTGATCCTCTAAATGTGAATTCAGACGGTCAGTGTCGTCCTCAAAACAGTGCTCTAAATGTGCAGATTTCCATGTTTAAATATAAATATAAATATCATAGAATTGAGGGATGGTGAGGGAAATATTCAAAGCTGAGGTGCCGTTGTTTTATGGCTGCAGAATCACGTCAAATAGAAAAGATCTGCATGTCTCGTGCTTCATTTCATACACATTTCATCATGTTTTGGATCTGCACGAGAATTCAAAATAAAAGTCCTGCGAGGTTCTAACAAAGCTGCATTTTATAATGAAGACAACTTATTTAAATGTCCACATTTATAGTCACATGTTGAGATGAGTAGTGTTATGTTTATTTTTTAAAAAAATGTAGGAGCTGATGAGAGACTTTTTATTAACCTTTTTTATATTCAGGGAAATGTACGGCGGCATATCAGGGCCACTGTAGGGGGAAAAAAGTGTTGGGATGTTCTCTGAGCTTTAAGTTGTAAATTTACAAGATAAAAAGCAACACATTTATGAGAAAAAAACTTGAAAATTTTGAGATTATCAAGTCATAAATTTAGAGGTTTTTTTCTTTGTAAATTTGTGACTTAATAATCTGACTTTTCAAGTTTTTTTTCTCATAAATTTACAACTCCATGACCATAATTTTTTTTTTTCCTCCCTAAAATGGTCCCGATACGCCGTCATAGAAACAGTTTCTCTCTATTTTCTAATCCCGGTTGATCTGGGGAATAGAACTAGATGGATTCAAAAATCCAGTTGCCCTAAATAATCAATAATAATCAAGTCTGTGAGACATTTTTCATTTTTGAACAAAATATGCATAAGTCATGTCTCATTAGCATCCGGATATGAGATGTGTGTTAATGCCAGGTGTGAAGGAGCCAAAAAAATAAAAATGAAAAGCCTTTAGTGTTAGACACACAGGGTGTAGAGCTGCACTCATCTGCTCATCATCTTCATCGTTTTTTTTTGTTTGTTTGTTTGTTTTTTCATAAAAGAAAACTGTAAGCACACAGACGTTACCGAGCAGGGCTGGGGTCAAGTCTGTTTCACTTCACTTCAGTTTAGAAATGTCACTTGAAATTCATTAAAATATGTTAATTAGGCAAAAAGAAAGAAAGAAAAATCATCAGGGCTTGAATTCTGAAGGAAACTCTCTCATTAATCTGGTGGAGCTGAAGGTGAAGTGAACCCAGCGCTGCAAACTGCAGTTTGCTACTATATTTTTATTATTATTTTTTTTTTTTACTATATGTACAGGTTGAAGGACAGGCTGCTTTAAACACTACGCTTTAATACATCACACACACACACACACACACACACACACACGTACATAGTTCACACAGAAGAGTGTGTGATGGATGTTATGTTTACACTGGCTTGTGAATTTTGCTTCATGAAAACCGCAGTTTCAGCAGTTCATGAAAACCGCAGTATCAGCAGTTTAAGCACAAAACAGAAGCAGCTGCGTGTGTTTGGTGGGGGTGGGGGGGGTTGATACTCTGAGAAAAAAAATTGAATTCATGTAATTAAAGTTTGAATGAATGAATCTTGTAAATTGTCTTGTTTCTCACAAATTTATGACTTTAGAATCTCAGAATTTTTTTTTCACAAATTTGTGCAAATTCACCATTTTAATCTGAAAGAATATCAGTTTATCATTTTTTTCTCGCAAATTTGTGACTTTATAATCTCATAATGTCCAAGTATTTCTCTGAGAAATTTGTGAGGTTTCTCTCATAAATCTATGACTTTAGTCTCAGAGTTTTTTCCTCAGAGTTTCACCTCCCTCGACTCAGTGGCCCTGAAACGCCGCCGTACCTGTGCGACGCAGCGGCGACATCCAGCAGGATAAAGTTAATTCAAATTAATTTTTCCACAGCAGCTGTTTGTTCCATTTGTTTGGACATTTTACAAAACATGAATGTGATAACGAAAGTAAACAAAGCACCGAGTTTTATTTTGTGGCCGCACGCGCTGCCGTGGGTTCGTGCTGTCATTGGGTATTTATTCTTGTTTTCACTTGTTCTGTCTGGTGACAAGTCTCTGAATAGAAAATAATAAACCATAAAATTCTTCTCCAGTGTGGATTCTCTGTGTGTTTTTTTTTTCATGGTGCTGTTTTAAAGGGACAGTACACCCTGAAAAACTTTGAAGAGGAACTCCACACTAAATCACAAACACCAGAGAAACTGCGCTGTGCTGCCCTCTAGAGGCTGAGATTAAAGTTGTACATTTATGAGAAAAAAAACCCTGAAATTACAAAATCACAAATTTCAGAGAAAAAATTCAGAAATTTTCTGAGATTAAAGATGTAAATTTTAGATTATTAAATTACAAAATGCAGAAATTCTCTGAGATTAAAGTCATACATTTATGCGAAAAACTGAAATAAAACCAACACTAAGAACTCATTTGTCTGATTTTCAGGAACACTAAACACACACCAGTTCATATCATCGCCATGGCAACACGCACACACACACACACACACACACACACACACACACACACACACACACACACACACACACACACACACAGAGTGAAAACAACACACACATGCAAGCTGTGTCAGAAATATCCAACTTCTTATTGGTCCATCAGTACATAAAGGATTCACAGAAACAGGATTTCCAAAATAAAAGCTCTTGGAGAGGCTGTGATGTTGTTATGGGCACACACACACACACACACAAACATATCGCCTGTTCTATAATCTGTAATTAATAACGCATTAAAATATCCAGGAGCTCACAACCTTTACAAAGGGTCAGACAGAGGAACAGAGAGTTAATAACAAGAATGATAGTAATAATAATTCATAGTAATAATGATAATAATACAGGCACAACAGTGTAAACTTTGAACATCATCTTCGGTTCATAGAGGAACTACATGGTGTTAGAAAAACTCAACAACAACATGAGTCTGTTTTCAAGAGCGGAGAGACGACAGAACATGAACGTCTGACAGGGCCGTCGAGAAAAACAAAACAAAAAAAAACAAAAACAAAAAGAAAATGAGGACGGGTAAAGTCCTGAAACCAGATGAACAAAGTCAAGAGAGGAGAGGAGGGAAAAAGAGACAAGGAGTTTTGGATAAAATATGATGACCCAAACCCAGGAGACCAGGGCCGGGCTTTTATTTTGACAGGTTTTATTTAACTCCTCCAAACAAAACCTTTTATTTACTTTCTTCATCAAAAACAAACAAACAAACAAAATCACTCATTGGCCTATGAAGATGATTTTTTCAGTGGGGGGGAGCAGGTGAAATGATGTGAATGAAAATAACAATTCTTATCATTATTAGCAATAAAAAAATGCTAATCATAAAAATGACAATTATAATAATTCTGGCCATTGAAAAAACTACAATTTATTAAATAATAATAATATTTGTTATGGGACAAAATAAAAAAATAAAAGTGTGGTTATTTTAATGTAATGAATTTAAATTGATTTAATAATTTAATTTAATATACTGGGTTGTTTTCATTTAGTTTTATCTTTTTTTTTTAAAAAAAAATCTCATTTTAGACAATACACACACACATACACAATGTGTGTGTGTGTGTGTGTGTATATACACACACATTTTTATGTATGTATAAATATACATCAAATTTTATTTTTTATTGTTTTATTTTTTGATAGAAATCCCAACAGTCTGTTCAGAGGAGTTAATAAAACCTGTCCAAGGTGAAGTGGCAAACAAATGTTCTTGTTGTCTTTGATTTGTTGAGGTGAGCCGTCAAACAAAACCTCTTGGGATTAACGTTTATAATCTCACTGTAATCTCAGTCAGAGCTGTGTGTTTCTGTCAGTCTGCATGACGCCGCAGGGACGACACACACTTCAGGTGCCGTGAGACACAAAAGCCTTTCACCAGCAGAGCAAACAGGAAGTGACACTCGGGCTACTTGTCCTGCCGACCAGAACAGACTCACTGGACGTCTTCAGAGATGCTTTTTACTGTCTTTTCAAACAACAGCAGCAGCTGGAGGTGAGACACTCTGTCCCTCCTGAGCAGAGTGACAGGACGTGAAGCTCGGCTGCTGACAGCTGCATCTTGGATAATCTGACAGATTAAATAATCACCAACAACTGGAAATGGCTATAATTTAGCTTCTAGTCAACTTGGAAAGGTGAGCTAAGCGTCCCATAGGCTGCAAGTCTTTATGCTAAGCTAACAGGAAATGCTAACCATAGGAACTGAACCAGTGGATGTCCAGAGGTGGAGGTGGTGTCCAACATCTGGTCTCAGTCTGGGGGAAGTTGGGGGATTTTGACCAAAACATTGGAATATTCCTTTAAAGTGACATTAGAAAAGCCAGCGAGTCGAGCTGGAGAGAGACGTGCAGCTCATCTGATGCCAGAAACACACATTAGCTTTTATTTCAGAGACGGAGGAATTCAACAACAACAACAACAACAACAACAGGATCATGTGACAGAATGTGACCAGAAAAAAAAAATCTATATATCTTTCTATAAATATATATATATAATAGATAGATAGATAGATAGATATAAATATATCTATCTATATATAGATATATATAGATAGATATATATGTGTGTGTTTGTGTGTGTGTGTGTATATTTATATACACACACATAGATATGCAAACATATATATATATATATACATACACACACACACATATAGAGTTGAATGCTGTATTGCCATCTCTCCACTTCAAAGCAAAAATAAACAAACAAAAAAAAAACAGTGAAAAATGAGTAAGGATTATGACAATTTATAATCTTCAGCAGGTATTTCCTAATGTGTACAGCGGTGTATTTTTATCGTGGTAATTAAATTTGTCGTTTTCGGGGAACATGAACATCAGCAGGGAGAGAAAAAAAACAGGAATGCAATGAAGAGAAAAATATTTTTATATGACACAACAAACATCTGGAGGCAGGAAGCTCAAATTAAAATAAACAAAAGCATTATAATCTGTTTTTATCTCAATATAAATAATTCGTCACTTTGTGTTCTAAAAAAAAAATGGTCATGTCTGGGGCCTTAAAGTGACGCTTCACTTTTCTTTCTTTCTTCTTTTTTTTAATATCTGAAAGGAGACGAGCGGCGTCTGCCTGCCGATCTGCTGGAAACTGACTGCAGATCAGTTCTATTCCCAAATTATATTCACAGATCATAGTGTATATTAATGTATGACGGCATATCAGGGCCATTGTAGGGGGGAAATAAAACATGGCACCGAGGAGGGAAGGGGTAATATTCTGAAAAAAAAAAAAAAAAAAAAAACTCCAAATTTTTTAGATTACATTTGTACAAGAAAAAAACTTCTGAGACTGAATTCTGATTTTATAAAGTTATAAATTCATGAAAAAAATAAATCTTTCAAAGTTTAGCTATGTGCTTCCTTGATCAAAAAAAGGAAAAAAACAGAAAAACTAATTTTCTGAGTTTCTTTTCTTGCAAATTTGTGACTTTATAATCTCAGAATTTTTTTCTCATAAATTTGTGAGTTTTTTTTTTCATGTAAATTTACAGTTTTGGAAATTCTGAGTTTTTTTTTTTTTTCCCCAGAATGTACCCTCCTCCGCTCTCATCCCTCGGCTGCATAATTTTTTTTCCTCCCTACAGACCCGGGCAGTGAAGTGAAATCCCAGTGATATTCTGTGACTAGGATTAGGATTATCAGCCATAATGTCGTCACCACTGAAGGCCGACTGACCTCAAGCTGCGAGACTCTAAAGCAACGCTCTGCTCCTGTAGAAGCTACAAGTTGAATAAAATCAACTCTGTTTTTAGAAAAACGAGTTTTACTCACAGAAAAAGCACTACACTACCCACAATCCTATCCACAGCTCTGATTGGTGGAGCTCGCTGTTACCTTGGAAATGCTGACTGCACCGGCGAGGTTGGGATTAGGCGAGCAATCCAACAAAGAAAACCATCACGTTTGAACGAATCGGACATTTAAATACCGGTACTGTTAGCATTAACGTTAGCTCAGCGGCTAACGGTACGTGCGACGCCATGATGCTCCTGAAATGTACGTCGGAAACTGGAGTTCTTTTGCGATCGGCGCCATCAGGTGGACACTCGAGCACCCGTGAGTTTTTTTCTTGTTTTTCTCAGTTTCTGAATGCAGATTTTATTTAATCCCACTAATCTCAGACCTGAACACGTGGAGCCGGATAATAAAGCTCATCACGTGGCTTCCCGGGTGTGTACCGCCCCGAACACACCGCCGCCGGAATGAGACGACTCGTGAATGAAGTCAAATTTAACCAACCGGCTGTGACTCGTTTCTTTATCTTGCAAATTCACTCCAATATTCCTGATTTCATTGCAATGTCGCTGGAAGGTTTTTTTCCCCCTAATCTTTTCATCGCTCTGCTCATTTATTTTAGTCCTAACGATCCGGGCCTGATCGATGGGTTAATATTGATTGATTGGCTCGAGGCAGTCGATCAGTCTGGAACAACACTTTCTGTTTTGTTTGGTTTCGTTTTTTTCCTCCTGCCGCTCCGGTGACGTGCCGCAGCCTCACAGGGCAAACCAGACTGGAACAGCCTTTCCCCAATATTCAATATTCAATATAAAATTCAGAGGAAAAAAAATCTGAAATTCAAAGAATAAAGTAAAAAAATTTACAAGAAAGAAAATTCATATATTGTCTGAGACTAAACTGGTAAATTTACATTAAAAAAACTCAGACACTCTATGAGATTAAAGTGGTAAACTTAGAGAAAATAACGCACAAATTTATGAGTTAAAAATAGAAAATCACCGTGTTGTTTTCTTCTGAATCGGCCCGAGTCACGGTGACGTCTCTGCAAAGTCCAGAATCACAATCAGAAGATTGTGATTCTGGTTTTCACAGGTTTTGTTTCTGTGACTTTATCATCTCAGAATTTCTGAGTTCTTCTTTTTCCTCAAAGAAATTTGGATATTCTCTGAGATTAAAGTGGTAAATATATAAGAAAAAATCTCATACAATTATGAGGAAAAACCTCCAAAAATTCTAAGATGATAAACTCACAAATTTGCGGAAAAAAAACTCAAAAATTCGGAGTCTAAAGTAGTAAATTTACAAGAAAACACAGGAACCACGACGGGGGAAGTGAAAGTTTCTGCAGATTCATTCAAATCATCGACGTGCAGCTGAAGCTGTTAAAAACTGACCAGAGGTTAATATCAGCCAATCAGATGGGAGCTAAATGAATCCTAACGAGCCGCGCTGATGTGCACAGAATTACTGAGTTACGTCTTTCAAAAGCCACCGACGTTTTTTTGTTGTTGTTTGTTTTGATTTTTAAAATCTGAATCAAAATCAAGCGCCACAAAAAGCTCATTTTCACAAATATGTTTGTTTGTCTTTCTGTTTCGGTTAGCTGTGCAGCGTTTCTCCTCTCGGTCGTGTTGCCTGGCAACCTGATACCTCGCCGCGGCGTGAAACAGCCCCACCGCTCCACCAGGGGAACCGTGTCAGCGCCGAGGCGCTAATCTGTGCATGCATGAACTTTAGCTTGCTAATCATTAGCCTGTTAGCTTCTTAGTCTTAGCTAACTGTTAACTCGTTCGCTTCCAAGCTCGTTAGCTAATACTGGCTAAAACACTTGGTTAAGATGACATTAAGGGTTAGGTTAAGGTTAAGGTTAAGGTTAGGAAACTTTAACTAGCAAGCTAACATTAGCCAATATTAAAAACAAACTGTTTTGTTTGGATATGATTTGAACTCGGGTCGCTCACAGGCCCCCCGCCTGCCTGCTGGTGTGGACCCTGTCGCCCCCTGCAGGCCACGTCATGAAGCCCCGCAGGTTTCAGAGCGTGACGCTGACACGCTGCCCCCTGGTGGAGTGGCGTGCCCGTTGCACCAGGCTTCATGCAGACGTGATGTTCTCAACAGGAACCAGAGGAACCAGAGTTTGCTTTTTTTCCAAGCCTGTGTTTAGAGATGAACTGATCAAACCTGTGGCCCCAAAAGAGTTTCAATGAAAAGTTTGAAACATCCTCTGTCCATTTTTCCTGTGCAAATCCATCCAATCCACTGAGACAAACAAACAAACAAACAAACAAACAAACAAACAAACAAACAAACAAGCTCCAGCCCTGGCGGTGACGTGAGCGTTGGGCCCTCAGAGCCTCCGGCTGCGGCAGGCGGTGGTGAAACTTCCTCCTGGCTGCTCCTCCCAGATCCAGACTGACTGCAATACCTTGAAATGTCCACTAGAGGGGGCTGGAGCTGTTTCAAGGCCAGAGCGGCAGACAGGGAGGAGGAGGAGGAGGAGGAGGAGGAGGAGGAGTGAGAACGAAGAGGAGGAGGAATCATGCAACTGAAGTGGACAGAGAGAAGAGGAGGAAGCGAACAGAAGGGGGAGGACGGGCAAGACGAGGAGCGCCGTCGGGTCACTTCCTGTTTCCCAGCTGATCTAGCATGCACATTTCTTCTCGCCGGGCGGGGCGGAGCCGAGCTTGGCGGCGCCGTTCCCGTTGGCGGGCTCGGCGGGGGGTTTGTCGACGCACTGCTCCATGCGCTTCATGACCAGGTCCAGCAGGGTGATGACGGCCTTGTCCACCTCCGCCCCCGTCGCCGCGCTCGTCTCAAAGTACGGGATCCTGTGAGGGACAAACAGAGCCAGTTTACATCGAAATATTCATGTTTATCCACATTCACAGGCATGTTTTATGATCCTGGACTAACTGTTAACATGTTGACTCATCAGCCTGATTTATTTCTATTCATCATAAATGTCAAATTAATAATAACAACAATAACAATGATAATAATAATAATCTTTATTTTTCATATGAAAGATGTAGCTCAAAGTGCTTTACAATAGAGAAAATAAAATGTGTAATAATAATAATAATAAAATAATAAAACTTTATTTTTATAGCACCTTTCATACAAGAATTGCAGCTCAAAGTGCTTCACAATAAAAAGAAGAACATTTGAAAACACATTAAATAAAACATTAAAACGAATAAAACACAGCACAGGGTGGAATTAAAAAGAAAAGGCTAAAAATTGAAATAAAATTTGAAATAAAACAAAAGATGCAAATAAAACAATAAAAGACAACAGTGTGGAATAAAATAGGAGCTCGTTAAAGGCTAAAGTGAAAAGGTGGGTCTTTAATCTTCTTTTAAAGATGTCTAGTGAGCTGGCTTCCCTGATGTCTAAAGGTAGTGTGTTCCAAAGCTTAGGGGCGTAAGTAATAAAGGCGGCATCCCCAAGCAATAAAAAAGAGAGAAAAAAAGAAAATGCAATTAATAATAACTACCAGGTAACATATAAAAACAAGATATAATAAATAAACCTTGAAAATTGGTGCAGGTTATTAGCAGCGATTAGGGTTGCAGAGCAGTTAGGAACAGATACATAAAAACATGATATGGACGGTTATGGTAGAAAATGCACTTTATGCACTTCAGGTGAGTGTATAAACACATGAAGGTGCCGTCAGAGTGTAAAGACAAAAAGCCCCTCGAGGCGGCCGTCCCGTCCGGGTGCCACGGGCCGTCCTGCAGCGGCGGGAACATGAACCCACCCGTACTTGTCGGCGAGCTCCTTGGCCTGTTTCTCCTGGACCTCCCGCTGGTCGGCCAGGTCTGCCTTGTTCCCCACCAGCACGATGTCCGGGTTCTCACAGTACGCGTTGGCCTGCAGCTGGCCTGCACACACACAACAGGACAGGGCACACACACCGACAACTCAACACTTAAAAATATAGAAGCCTCCTCTCCTGCTGAGAGCTGCAGCCAGAGAGAGGACACGTCAAATCACAAACCGTCTCATCTGCTTTGATTACAGATATCGATTTAAAAAAAGAGCCGACCTAATTTATTTTATTATTATATTAAGACCCAGAAAGCAGACAACACAACAGGTTATTATAACTCACTGAACTAAACTAAACTAAACACTTTAGTTAACTCAAATAATAATAAAAACTAGACTTGATGATATTGTGTTCTTGCAGAAATTACTGAAATAAAATAAATCTACAGAAAATGTCTAAAAGCATGAAGTGTGCAGCGTGTTCTCTCCTCCTTTTCTAACTGCATGGAAAAGATCACAGCCAACAGGAACAGTACTTCCACTTCTACTGCAGTAAAACATCAGCAGAGTGACAGTACTTCTATGTCAGCAGTAATACTGGGGGTTATAGAAGCAGAAGGTGTAGATTGGTTCTGACTGCTCTCACTCACTCATCCAGTTCCTGACGTTGAGGAAGCTCTGCTGGCTGGTGAGATCGAACATCAGCAGGAAGCCCATGGCGTCCCTGAAGAATGCCGTCGTCAGGCTGCGAAACCTGAGACACACACGCACACACACACACACATACACACACACATTTGAACACATTAAAGCAGAGCTGTCACGCTCAGATCAGTTAGCGGGCTGCAGTCGTTCAAACCTCAGACCTTCACGAGGGCGATACAACCTGAGTCGACACATTTTTATATTCTAGGCTGCTTTCTGATTTATTATTTCAAATCAATCAATTTGAGGCCGACCAATCAGTGAGAAGCTGCGTGTCGGCTCCGTAAAACAACACAGAACATAGAATTAAATCGAGCAAAAGAGACACGTGCAACAAACACACAGCAGACAGGTTTCACATTTACCTTCCATAATAATCATAATAATAATAAGAAGATTTATAATAGTAATAATAATAATTATTATTACATTTCTGCATTAAAGTGAATTGCTGTCATTTCAAATGTTCTAGTCTTTCAGCCCTGAAATGCTCATTTTTGATGATTTTTGTTTTGGGATTTATATTTTTAATTGGCTGAGGCTTCAAGTAAAGAACAAAACGCCGAGTAAACTCCTGAGTGCAATGGCACAGCTTTCTGTATCAGCTTTTTTAGGTGGTTTTTTTTTTGTTGTTGTTCTTTTTGGTTGAAATCAGAAGCTGACACTGTAGTGCCCTGTTATCCTGCTTCAAACGAGGCCTTAAACGCATCACGACTCGTTCCAGGAGAGTCCCTCCTTTCGTGATACAGGAAGTCCCTCCACGAAACACAAACGAGCTCTGATCGATAAGGATGAAGATGTTGATGAAGATGAGGATGAGGATGAAGATGAGGATGAAGATGAGGATGAGAATGAAGATGAAGATGAGAATGAAGATGAGGATGAAGATGAAGATGAGGACGAGGATGAAGATGAGGATGAAGATGAGAATGAAGATGAGGATGAAGATGAGAATGAGGATCAAGATTAGGATGAAGATGAGGATGAAGATGAGAATGAATATGAGGATGAAGATGAGGATGAGGATGAAGATTAGGAGGACGATGAGGATGAAGATGAGGATGAAGATGAGAATGAAGATGAGGATGAGGATGAAGATTAGGACGAGGATGAGGATGAAGATGAGAATGAAGATGAGAATGAAGATGAGGATGAAGATGAGAATGAAGATGAGGATGAAGATGAGGATGAAGATGAGGATGAGAATGAAGATGAAGATGAGAATGAAGATGAGGATGAAGATGAAGATGAGGACGAGGATGAAGATGAGGATGAAGATGAGAATGAAGATGAGGATGAAGATGAGAATGAGGATCAAGATTAGGATGAAGATGAGGATGAAGATGAGAATGAATATGAGGATGAAGATGAGGATGAGGATGAAGATTAGGAGGACGATGAGGATGAAGATGAGGATGAAGATGAGAATGAAGATGAGGATGAGGATGAAGATTAGGACGAGGATGAGGATGAAGATGAGAATGAAGATGAGAATGAGGATGAGGATGAAGATGAGGACAAGGATGAAGATGAAGATGAGGATGAAGATTAGAACGAGGATGAGAATGAAGATGAGGATGAAGATGAGAATGAAGATGAGGATGAAGATGAGGATGAGAATGAAGATGAAGATGAGAATGAATATGAGGATGAAGATGAAGATGAGGATGAAGATGAGAATGAAGATGAAGATGAGGGTGAAGATGAGGATGAAGATGAGAATGAAGATGAGAATGAAGATGAGGATGAAGATGAAGATGAGGATGAAGGTGAGGATGAAGATGAGGATAAGAATGAAGATGAGGATGAAGATGAGAATGAATATGAGGATGAAGATGAAGATGAGGACAAGGATGACGATGAGGATGAAGGTGAGGATGAAGATGAGAATGAAGATGAGGATGAAGATGAGAATGAATATGAGGATGAAGATGAGGATGAAGATGAGGACGAGGATGAAGATAAGGATGAAGATGAGAATGAAGATGAGGATGAAGATGAGGACGAGGATGAAGATTTGGATGAAGATGAGGATGAAGATGAGGACGAAGATGAGGACGAGGATGAAGATAAGGATGAAGATGAGGATGAAGATGAGGACGAGGATGAAGATTAGGATGAAGATGAGGATGAAGATGAGGACGAGGATGAAGATTAGGATGAAGATGAGGACGAGGATGAGGACGAAGATGAGGATGAAGAGGACTGAAATGAACTTCACATCATGTAACAAAGAGTGACTCATGCAGCAGTGAGTCATCAGGCTTTCAGAAACACAGCGAGCAGACTGAGGCAGGTCCAAATTAAAGATCACACACACACACATACACAAACACACACACACACACACACGCAAGCACGCACGCACGCATACACACACACAGACACACACACACACACACACACACACAAACACAGACATGTGCCTATATCTACACACATACTGTAAATTCATGTGAGCAGACAGTTCCATATAGAGACACATGTAGGCACTGATGTATAACACACACACACACACACACACACACACATACACACACACACACACACACACACTGATGCTAAGGTGTATGGTGGCGTATCAGGGCCGCTGTAGGGAGGGGGATAAAAGTTATGGAGCCTGAGGCAGGGGGTAATAATTGAGAAAAAAACCTCAGTGAAAAAAGTCAGGGGTAAATGTATGTGACCAAAAAAAACTAAAAAATCGGAAATTAAAAAGTAACAAATTTGCAAGGAAAAACTGTGAAATTCTCTGAGATTACAGTAAAAAAAAATTTGAGGAAAAATCTCACAAATTTATGAGACAAAACCTGAAAGTTCTGAGGTTATAAACTCACAAATTCTCTGAAATTTAAGCTGCAAATTTATGAGAAAAAAACCCTCCAAACTTCAAAGATTAAAGTCATAAATTTATGAGAAAAAACTCAGAAAACTGAGAAAATTTATTATTAAAAAAACTGGATAATTCATGTGTTGCTTTCCTCTGAGCAGGCCTGGGTCACAGCTCGGTGGCTCGCTGTGTGTTCGCAAAATAATTATTTAACAACAGCATCCAAGTTTCAAATGGCAGCTTAAATCACAGACTGGGACAGGGAGGAGGAGGCTGATGATGATGATGATGATGATGAGGAAAACACCATGGAGTCGAGTGGAACTTCCTGCACCCAGCAGAGCTGCTTCCTGTGGACTTCTAGCAGTAAAATGTCGTCTACAGGCTCAGCAGAGGAGATGAAGCTCGGCTGCTAAAAACTGCATGTTGGCTAATTTGAATAATTAGCATAATGAGCTAATTAATTATCAAAACTGGAAATGGCTATAATTTAGCTTCTAGGGAACTTGGAAAGGTGATCTGAGAGTCTAAATCCATGTTGTTGACGTCCAGAAGTAAAAAATAATAATAATAAAAGGAAACAACACAGTCGACTGCCAGCTCTGTTGTGCCTCCAGATTTCACTTTTGGAGGAAAAAATATCAAATAAATAAACAAACAAACAAACAAACAGAAGATGTGATGTTGATGTGATGCCAGGCGGCGGGACGAGCAGAGCCTACCTCTCCTGGCCGGCTGTGTCCCAGAGCTGCAGGTGAACCTTGAAGGTCTTCCCTGTGGTCGTCCCATTAGGGTTGGACGCTGTGTACACCTGGAGACACACAGGGACCATGATCACTGCACTCATTCACTCACTCACTCACTCACTCATTCATTCAGACACAGCAACCTGTGCACGTTTGTCTCAGACTGATTTCGCTGAGTCACATTTTAATCTAATTTAATTTAATCTAATTTAATTTAATTTAGTTTACACTCTCTGGACAGACAGAACACGCCTGGAAATATTTACACAAACACACAACTTTACATCACTTCACTTGTTTCCAGTCCACAAGTACTCATGAAAATATGTGCATTAGAAAAAAAAAAAGTGCATTATGTAAAAGCATGTGTATTACTCCTACAATAATATTATAACAACATTACCAGAAATAAGAAATTATATGTAAAAAAATAAAGTTACTGTACATACACCATACACACACACAGGGGCACAGTGTACAGTGCTACAGGTGCACATTACAGATAACTAGTTAAATTAAGATTTAAATAGTTTAACTCAGGGTGTCTGTAAGACGGCACATTCTAAGAAAAAAACTCAGAATTTACAAGATTAAAGTCGGAAATTTACAAGAAAAAACTCATAAATTTATGAGAAAAAAAACTTGAAAATACTGAGACTATAAAGTCAAAAAAAAATTCTCATAAATTTGTTAGTTTTTAATCTTAGGATTTTCAAGTTTTTTCTTACAAATTATAAAGTTTTTTTCTTGTAAATTTGTGACTTTAGAATCTCAGAATTTTTGAATTTTTGGAGGTTTTTTTCCAACTTTTCCAAGTATTTTTCTCGTAGATTTTTTTTCTTCCCTTCAATGGCCCTAATTCTCCGCCGTAGTCTCTGACCCTCCGAGGGAGGCGTTAAAAAATCTGAAGCAGCAACTTCCTGTGATGCTCAGCGGGGATCAGTCTTATTCCACTTATTTATTTACTATCATCATCAGTTTTGTCGCCATTTATTGGCTAAATAAGGTGCTTTTATTTTGACGGCCCACTTGTTTTTCAGGCTGAAGCGTTTCTGTTACAAACCGTCATCATCACCGCTATCAGGGTGGAAAGAGCAGTAACACTGCAATCTGTCACTCTTCTAAAACACACACACACACACACACACACACACACACACACACACACACACACACACACATACACACACATACACTCCAAACCTCACAAGTTCCTGAATACTGACTCTATAAATACATATTTTCTGATTCAGTGAGGATTTTTCCGGCTGAGGTGTCGTTCACACCTCTCCGACTCTCACAGTCTGAGACTGCGTTCACACCCGGTGTGTTCACAACAGTTTCCTGACTTTTCCATGAATAAAATCTCCACAAGTATTTCCACAAGTAAACGTTTGACCAAAATGTAAAAAGAAGCACACCTGTAATTTTAGTGTGTTTACAGTGACATATCCGGTTGTTGACTTTATGTGCTATGAGATTAGCATAATTAGATTAATACGTGTGACTTATAATATAAAATGTCTATTTTAGAGCAGGAATAAAACAGAATATAACATAAAATAAATATGTAAAAAATCCAGATACAAAGTTAGAAAAGCCACTTCAGCCACTTTGTAAATAGCGTCCCGTGTGTTCCTGGCTTGCCTGTGCACACACACACGGATGTGCAAGTGAAAGAGAGATATTATCTGAGGAATCATGTTTCAGAGCTGCCACATCACTCCTCCTCCCTTTCCTCCAGCCGCTGGTTTCCATTCATTCCACTACGATATGAACATGAACTTTCAGAGCCTTCACACTTTCTTCACTCCAGTTTTCCATCAGCGGAATAAAGTCCTCCACATGAGTTTTCCTAAAAGCAGCAGCACTGTTGGCTTTTCAGGACTGAAGTGGTAGATTTACAAGAAAACTCACACATTTATGATGAAAAGAAATCGAAAATCAGTGTGTTGTTTTCTTCTGAATCAGCCCGAGTCACGGCGATGTCTCTTCAAACCAGCAGGGTTTCCTTCTGACTGAATCCCACAGGAGAAGAAATCCAGCATTTTCTTCTTGTATATTTGTGAACATTTTTATCATAAAATTAGAAATTAAACCTCAGAATTTCTGAGTTTTTCTCTTGCAAATTTGTTACTTTATAATCTCAGAATTTTAAAGGTCGTTTTCTCATGAATTTACAACTTTAATCTAACAAGTTCTGAATTTTAATGTCTCCCCGTGATGGCCACAGGGGGGAACAGCTTCATGTGACGCTCTGTGAGATCAGCCTCGCACCGCCTTCCATCTACTGTCATCAGACTGAAGGGGTAAATTCACAAGAAAAACCTCACAAATTAATGACAAACAAACAGTGAAACCAGCTGTTCTCATCCTGTGGGATCCAGTCAGAAGGACATCCTGCTGGTTTGAGTCCAGAACCCCAATCTTCTCCTCAGCATCTGGACTCTGAAGAGACGTCGACGAGACTTGGG
Organism: Myripristis murdjan; assembly: GCF_902150065.1. NCBI lineage: Eukaryota > Metazoa > Chordata > Actinopteri > Holocentriformes > Holocentridae > Myripristis > Myripristis murdjan. The sequence continues at coordinate 1,077,007 of NC_043991.1, read as the reverse complement.
CCGATTCAGAAGAAAACAATCTGGTGATTCTGGGCTAAAATCACAGGTCACATGACTGCACCGTTCATGTTGGGGTTTCCAGGAGAATAAAATGGTTTGCTGACATGGAAAATGTGGGGAAATTGTAATAAATGGAGCAAACACTGAAAATCAGTGGAATGGCCCTTTAATGTGTGCAGCAGCCACACTGACTGTGAACTTGTGATCACACCGAGTCTCTCTCCGCCTCCCCGTCTCTAGATAAAACAGCTCGGGAAGAGGGTGGCATGTCGCCTTAAAACACACACAAACACACACACACACACACATACACACACACGGACATGCACAGAGGAGGTGAGGAATAATAATCGATTGTATGAGTCATCCGGAGCCGTGGGATTAAAGCAATGCTGACAGCATCTCAAACACACAGGGGCACAACGCGTTACCACGGTGACCAAACTCCATGCCGCAATCAGCCAATCACAGGTGCCGTTTGGTGTGTCATCAGTTTACCTGTTGGTCATTCGATTTTCCTTTCAGAAACGGGTTTGAAAAAAAAAATATTCATAAAACAATTAAAATTAAAACTGATTTTTTTTTTTTATTTTCATGGCCAACAAATTTTTTTTTAAAATGGTTTGATTCTCATTTTTCTTTTTTTAACAAAAACAAACACTACAGAACAGAAATGCAAAAAAGGCCCTTTTACTTTGTGTCTTCGCAGCGTACACATCCCCCTTCATCATCATCATCATCATCATCGTCGTCCCTCTTCCGTTCGTCGGTCCCGTCCAGAAAAACGTTAACATGACCTCCACCTTCCTAAATCTCACCAGCTGCTGCATGTTTACTGTGAAATGCGACGACGTGAGTGAATCCCACGTAAAGAACGGCACTGAGCAGCTTTCTGTCCTCCAGGTAAGGAATTCTGCAGAAGTGTGGCCGCTCCTCTCCCAACCAGATCTGGGGAAACTAGACGACTGTAACGCTCCACAGGCAGGACATCCAACACAGACTCAGACTCTAAGATCACCTCTCTAAACTGACTAACTCTGAAAATAGAGACATTTCCTGGTCTGTGCTTAATTATTAGGCTCAATAATTTATGCAAATTATGTTAATGAGGAAATATTCCATGATTTAATTACGGAAAGAGATTAATTTTCTTGGTATCAAACACAGACTCTAAGATCACCTTTCAAAGTTGACTAAAAGCACAAATGTAGCCTTTTTCGCAATTTTGACCAAGTTTTTACATAATTTATGCTAATTATTATCTACTAATGAGGAAAGGTCACATGACTGCAGCATGGATGGATTTCTGGACGTCACGTCACCAACATGGATTTACACTCTTAGATCACCTCTCCAGGTTAACTAGAAGCTAAATTACAGCCAGTTTTTGGTCATAAATTAGCTCATTATGCTAATTACTCAAATTAGCCAACATGCAGCTTTTAGCAGCCGAGCTTCATCTCCTCTGCTGAGCCTGTAGACGACATTTTAATCATACAACTTCAGAAACAATCCACTGATGAACTTCAATTAATTCAGGAACTCTGCTGCTGGACTTTCACCCAGAACCAGAGAGCAGATGAGTCCAGGTTGAGCTGAGCTGCGGCGCCTCCCTGTGGCTGTCAGGATCTGAAGCTTCTCCTGCTGGTTTCCAGGCTCTTCATGGTTTGGCTCCGGCCTGCATCTGAGTCTCTGTGGTTTTATTATCCTTCACGGCCTCTCAGATCCTCTGCTGCTGCTTTTTAAAATACAAACTGTCACAGAAACAGGAGAATCGTCAGCGAAGACGTTTTTAACCAGTTCCTCCCCGAGGCTGGAAGAGCTGCAGCGAGCTCTGTGGACGTTTTGAAATAAACCACAACTGGAAACTGATTTATTTAACATTGATTTTACCTGTCACACTTCCTGTTTTATTCTTTTATTCTGTCCTCCTTGTTTTACATTTTTGTTTTGCCTTGTAAATGACCACATCTACATCGTCTCAGAAAAAAATGGCCCTTTTGAATTTCTATCCTCTAGTGATTTTATTTATTGTTATTCAAAATAGAAATTGAAAATCAAACTATTTTTTAAAATTTTGCTCTGAAAGGACCATGAAATACAAAAATGCATTTGTATTTGAAAATTAAAATTTTTGTATTTTTGTTTTTTGTTTTTTACAACCCGTTTCTGACAGGAAAATCAACTGGCTGGAAGCAGCACAGAGCTGGCTGCTCCAGGCTTTTAGCCAAGGAAAGGAGTTTGTTTATTTCTAAACTCATTTGGCAGCTGAAGCTTTAACCTTGACTTTGTGAGCGGCAGATTGGAGTTTGACTTAGACAAACATTTTAGAGCTTTTATTTACTCACCTCAAACCGGCCAGTGTGGGAGACAGACACTATTTCTGCACATGGATGTGAATATGCATGTATATGTGAGTGTACATGTGGGTGGGCGTCGGTCATGCAAAAAGGGGAACGGGTTGGTTGAAATTTGAAGCGTGTAGAAGTCTGTAAACTCCACAGACTGCAGGACCTGGTGTGAACATCATACCACGTTTCAAAACTGGGAAAAAGAAACTTAAAACGGTTGAATCTCTGTTGGAAAGCTTGAAATCTACTGAAAAAAGATTTTAAGACATCACGTGACTTGAAGCTTCAGTGTTTCAAAATAAAGGTTGGTCCTTTTGAAAACTGTGTTTCAGGGTTTGAACGTGTGCGCAGCAGCTCTCAGATCAGCAGCCACAACAAACTCAAACTGAGAAACTTCCCAGCCGCAGCCGTCAGGAAGGAAAACTGACAGACACAAAAATGTTGGCAGGGATTTTTTTTTTCCCAGTTTTGAAATATGGTGTGATATTCATCTATACAAATGAAATATAATGAAATATAATACAATGTGTCACATGTAGGTGCTGTCTGTATGTGATGTTGTCCATGGGTTGCAGACTTCAGGCAGCCATAGACTGCAAAGGATTTTCGTCCAAATAATGAATATAATCCTTATAATTACAGTTATGCATGAAGTGTACAGTTTGTCCAGGTACCTCTGATCCTCTGAAAATGGGGTGTCAGTGGATAAAACTGCCTGTAATTCTAAAGGGTTAATGCCATATTTTTGTTCAGTTCAGTCTGTTCAGTTGTACTCCACTGTGGTGCAAAATTATAAATATTGTGTCACAGTCCAAATACTTATGGACCCGAGTGTGTACATATGCACATGTACATACATACACTATATTACCAAAAGTATTCGCTCACCTGCCTTTACTCATACTATGAACTGAAGTGCCATCCCATTCCTAACCCATAGAGTTCAATATGATGTCGGTCCACCTTTTGCAGCTATTACAGCTTCAACTCTTCTGGGAAGACTGTCCACAAGTGTTTATAGGAATTTTTGACCATTCTTCCAAAAGCGCATTGGTGAGGTCACACACTGATGTTGGTCGAGAAGGCCTGGCTCTCAGTCTCCGCTCTAATTCATCCCAAAGGTGTTCTATCGGGTTCAGGTCAGGACTCTGTGCAGGCCAGTCAAGTTCATCCACACCAGACTCTGTCATCCATGTCTTTATGGACCTTGCTTTGTGCACTGGTGCACAGTCATGTTGGAAGAGGAAGGGGCCCGCTCCAAACTGTTCCCACAAGGTTGGGAGCATGGAATTGTCCAAAATGTTTTGGTATCCTGAAGCATTCAAAGTTCCTTTCACTGGAACTAAGGGGCCAAGCCCAGCTCCTGAAAAACAACCCCACACCATAATTCCTCCTCCACCAAATTTCACAGTCGGCACAATGCAGTCTGAAATGTACCGTTCTCCTGGCAACCTCCAAACCCAGACTCGTCCATCAGATTGCCAGATGGAAAAGCGTGATTCATCACTCCAGAGAACGCGTCTCCACTGCTCTAGAGGCCAGTGGCGGCGT
>NC_043991.1:1045605-1068105 GCF_902150065.1 Myripristis murdjan | reverse complement strand
ATGGTTTCTAGTGAATTAAATTACAGAGTCAGCTCCGTTTTATTTGAACAGCCCAAAATCACAAATATCAAATTTGCCTCGAGGGGCTTTACAGCAACACGCCGGCTGAGGAACGCCTCCTTTAACAAAAAAAAAAAAAAAAAAAAAAAAAAAAAAAGGACAGGGAGAAAAAGGCGTCAGGAGAGGAGCAGAGGAGGGAGCACACACTGAAACAGGATCACGACATTTAATTCAGATTTTAACGCATCAGATGTACAACAAGTGAAACTACTATTCCTCATTTTGCCGTCCCCTGAGGGTCCCCGGACCCCGCTTTGAAAACCACTGAACTGTTCAAACGCACCAATCAGAACGCGATGCTGACGCAGCACAATCAGAGCGATGACTGCATCGCGTCTGGATTATGAATCTGAGTAACGCTGCAGCGGCAGGTCATTACTGGGATTACAGGCGGGTGATGCCGGGTTTAGCTGATGTGTGATGTCATCAGACCCCGACGACAGGCCGCCAGACTGCTGCTGATGCGGCTTGATGATGATGATGATGATGATGATGAGGGGGATTTGTGATATCTGTTTTATAATTTACATTTCATTTTTACTCTTATGTTGCCACTATTCAAAACAATATCGCTGAGTAAGAGGCACTGAAACACACACACACCCAGTCTCTCTCTCTCTCTCTCACTCACACACACACACACACACACACACACACACACAGCCTCAGTAACAGGTGAAGTTGGTTTGTTTTTGAGCGTGGTTACAGGCCAAAAGTAATGTTTACCTGGGTTTTGTCTTTTTGTAATTTCATGTAATTTGTCACCAGCGGTCCAGGGTTAGGGGTTCAGTTACCTAAAGCAAGGCATATCGCTGCATTATGCAGTCGTACATTTACATTTATTATATTCTATACTCAGCACATTGTACATTTTTGTATCTGCATATTTATGGTTGGGTTATTTATTTATTTACTTATTTTTTATCCTGCATCCTGTCAATCAACTGTATCGCTCTTTATGGACCTGCTGCTGGTTCTGGGCGGTGCCTCCTGCAGTGCTGACCTCTGTACCTCTGTACCTCTGTACCTCTGTACCTCTGTACCGCTGTACCGCTATACCTCTGTACCGCTGTACCTCTGTACCTCTGTACCTCTGTACCTCTGTACCGCTGTACCTCTGTACCTCTGTACCTCTGTACCTCTGTACCGCTGTACCTCTGTACCGCTGTACCTCTGTACCTCTGTACCTCTGTACCTCTGTACCTCTGTACCTCTGTACCTCTGTACCGCTGTACCTCTGTACCTCTGTACCGCTGTACCGCTGTACCTCTGTACCTCTGTACCTCTGTACCGCTGTACCTCTGTACCTCTGTACCGCTGTACCTCTGTACCTCTGTACCGCTGTACCGCTGTACCGCTGTACCTCTGTACCTCTGTACCTCTGTACCTCTGTACCTCTGTACCTCTGTACCTCTGTACCTCTGTACCGCTGTACCGCTGTACCTCTGTACCTCTGTACCTCTGTACCTCTGTACCTCTGTACCTGGCCATGCCTTGGGTGTCTGTGTGTTGTCATGCTGCAAAACAAATTGTCCCTTTGGGTACAAAAAACAAATAAAGTAGAAGTTGAAGTTGAAGTTGGAGAAGAGGAAGGAGGAGAGAGGGGATTTTATTATCCCAGGACGATCCAGAACAGGAGGAGGTGAAGACGAGTCTGCTGCTGCTGTCAGGAGGTTTACCGTCCTACTGCTGTCCTGTCCTACTGTCCTACTGTCCTACTGTCCTACTGTCCTCTGCTGTCCTACTGTCCTCTGCTGTCCTGCTGTCCTCTGCTGTCCTGCTGTCCTCTACTGTCCTACTGTCCTGCTGTCCTCTACTGTCCTCTACTGTCCTACTGTCCTGCTGTCCTACTGTCCTACTGTCCTCTGCTGTCCTACTGTCCTCTGCTGTCCTGCTGTCCTCTGCTGTCCTGCTGTCCTCTACTGTCCTACTGTCCTGCTGTCCTCTACTGTCCTCTACTGTCCTACTGTCCTACTGTCCTACTGTCCTCTGCTGTCCTGCTGTCCTACTGTCCTACTGTCCTCTGCTGTCCTGCTGTCCTACTGTCCTACTGTCCTCTGCTGTCCTGCTGTCCCACTGTCCTGCTGTCCTCTGCTGCCCTGCTGTCCTCTACTGTCCAGCTGTCCAGCAAAACAAAACAAAACGGCAACAACAAATAAGTAAAAGAAAAAAGTTTAATAAGTAATAAGTAATAATAATAAATTGTGAACCACACGCTGTCTCTTTAAATGTAAATGTCAGATTTCTGCTGAAGACGTGGACCTGTGTGACCTCAGCGAGCCGCCTTCCCTCGCCGCCTCAGACTCAGTCCCCAGTCTGGAAAAACTAGTTCTGTACCTGACACACACACACACACACACACACACACACACACACACAACAGCAGGACATTGTCGCTTGTTTCCTCTCAGCTCTTCACAGTCTCTCTGGACTGTGGCAATACACTAAATATATTTGTGTGTGTGTGTGTGTGTGTGTGTGTGTGCAGAGCATTAGTAATGAATGGTTAAAGTCGGGGTCTGCTGGCTGTGATGAGGCGTGAACAGTGTTTATGGTCTGAGGACGTTTTTTTCCTGCTCCTTCTCATACAGTTTTTCTGTCTTTATGTTTGTTTGTTATTCTCTTTCTTTCTTTCTTCCTTTGCAATTTATTCCTTTACTCTTCTGAAATAGTCGACTGGAAACCCCGACATGTCCTGTATGAAACCCAGAGGTGTTGTTTCCTGTGACCAATTAGCATAATGAGTTAATTAATCACCAAAAACTGGAATTGGCTGTAATTTAGTTTCTAGTGAACTTGGAAAGGTGACCTGAGTCTGAATCCACGGCACAAAATGAACATCCTGCTGTTTACAAAATACCATGACTACATCATAAACAAGAGTGGTGCTTTTATTTTGAAGACAGGACGTACAGGATGTCCCGCTCACGCTGAGCTCGGGTCCCGGGCGGTGCTGGGAGTTTAATTAGGAGGCAGACGTGTCTGGTTTGATTTTGCTCTGCTGCAGAAAGAGAAAGACTGGCAGCTGAGAAGACGGAGACGAGCTGCTGACAGGCGGCCTCGACACCGCCTGAAATAACCAGAAAAAATATTTAAAAAAAAAAAAAAAAAAACCTCCACCTGCGGCCCCGTCTGCAGCCTGCAGGTCCCGTCCCGTCCCAGCCTCCAACTGAGCGCTCAGCTCCCAGTCTGTCAGCAGTGATGAGGCTCAGGACGCCTACAAATACAGCACAACCTGCTTTTTTTTTTTTTTCTAACTCTGCCGTGTTTCCTGCCTCGGCTCAGCTGGTTTCCTCCAGGTGAGATCAACGGACCTCGTTCACAAACTGCTCTTCAGAGCAAATTTGCTCTTAAACCCACTTCTCCAGTTTTCAAAAAGACTCTGGCACGAGAAAAAACTCACAAATTGATGAGAAATAAACTCCATCAGAAATTCTCTGAGATCCCCTCGTGAATTTACAGCTTTAATCTCAGAGAATATTCAAGTTGTTCTCTCATCAATTTTAAGACTTTCACCTCAGAGGTTTTTTTCTGGGAATATCCCGCCCCTCCTCCTCCTCCTCCTCCTCCTCTGGCTCCATGATGTTTTTTTCCTCCAGCCCACACACACCATCACACACTAGACTTAACATGCTGTATAAATAAAGTGTGTTAGGTTAACTGGTTGATTCTGACACTGGAACAGCGCAGCGGCAGGTAAGCAGACTGGTTTCATTCTAATGAAGTTTTTTAACAACAACATCCTTCCAGCAGGAGGCTCGGAGCTCTGGAGGGTTTCAGCTCCACTCATTTTAACCGGATGTGGTTTCCTCGGATGCCGCTGAGGCTCCTTGTCGCCGTCACACATCTCTTCCTCGGTGTCGGCGATCAATAGCGCCTCACGCTGATCGGCGCTCACCCTTCATTATCCAATTCATCAAGACACGCGGCGTCTTTCTCCCTCAGATTGTGCAGAAGCTTCCTGTGATTCAGAGCCTCTGAGCAAACAGCAAAGGGACGTTTCAAACAACAACAACAAAAACTAAAAATCAGTCCAGGGGCCGCGAGCTGGAGCAGCTGCTGCTCCGCTTTGCTCCTGCCGCTCTTGTGTCTTGCAGGGTTTTAACTGTACGATTTGATTTGGATGACAAGCAAATTAGAAGTAATATTAGCAGCATAAATGTCTTGAGATCATATTAACAAAAGTGTCAGGACTCAGAGCGCTGAGCCGGTCGACACCCGGGGAGAATCATACACCACATCTTTGAATTTGACCAAAATAAATAAAGAATAAATAAAGCCCCCCTCCCCCCATGCTGGCAGGGTGGCTCCGGGTGGAGAAGCCTCTGAAGCGGCACTAAGAACATTATTGGACATTAAAGGTCTCCTTTCAAACTCTAATTAAATCCATTGATTGGCTGCTGAGGCAGGTGTCGCTGCAGGTTTTACACGCCGACTCCCGAGGCTGCTTCTTTATTAAATGGCTTTAATCAATTCTCATTGGCCGGTGAGTGTGTTCTGTATTTCCACTGTTTCATTTCTGATCAAGTTAACGGGTGACAAAAGCATCACCGGGTCCGGGAAATTTCCAGCAGACTTAATTTCCACTAAAATTGTGACTGCAACAACGAGCCATATGGATTATTAATAAGGCCGGTTACTATGATCACACTAATCCACAGCTTAGAAAATCCCACGCTATGAAATTCAGTGATTTGCTGTTTTATAAAATAATACAAATTATGCTCATGGATAAAGCGAGTCACTGCCGGAGTGTGAACAAAAGATTTTTTTTCAATAGAGGAGAGCAAATATGACTTGTGAGATATTTGTAAGTTTACAAAAAGCTAAAAAAAAAAAAAAAAAACGGGGAGTAAATGCAGATGTGTCTCTAATGTTGGGGCCTTTTTAGTCATTACTTACATTACTACAGCCTGTACACTGTAGACACTGTTTGTACTTAATGCAAAGTGAGTGATGACTGAAGAAGAGTACTTCTACTGTTAACACTGGAGGTAAAAACAGGAAAAACCACAGTTTTAAACAGCAGTTTGAACAAAGTGTCTGCATTTTAGTTGGAGAAAGCAGCTCGTAGGAAGTTAATCTGTTCAGCCCTCTTGGAGGATTGTGGATTAAGGCGCCTATTTTTCAGCCGTGTTAGCCATCAGAGGCTAACGGTTAGCATTTAGAGCCTCCAGCTGAGAGGGAGGTGACATAATTTAAATCTTTCAGAACGGCTGAGCTGTCTCCATATGGCTGACATTCAGCGTCTAACCATCCATCCATCCGTCCGTCCGTCCCTCCACCTGCTCACCGACTGATCTATCTGTTCTATTTCTGTGCCCCATCAGGGTTTCCTGGATCCGGTTTCCCGCTCGGTCAGCAGGAGCCGGGCTGACATCTGTACAGACAGCAGACACACCTGAACCTGAAAGGTCAGCGTGGATGTACGGAGCGCTGGGAGGCGGAGGAGGAGAGCGCAGGAGGGAGCGACGGTTCCTGTGCGCCCTCACAAACAGCTGACCCCTGAGCGCTGCAAAAAAACAAACTAGAAGTAAAAAAAGCCTGAATAAAAAGGTGTAACCCGCTGCGTCAGTGTCTGAAACCTCCATCCTCCGTCTCCTCGGGTCTCCATCTTTCCTGCTCCACACTGACATTTGATTTCTGCTGCCTCTGCTGTCTGTTTTTCACTTAACTGCTTGGTTTTATTATTTTGAAATTGCCTGTTTTTATTTTATTCTCTCGTTTTTTTCACTTTATTGTGAAGCACTTTGAGCTGCACCCTCTGTGTGGCAGGTGCTATAAAAGTAAAGCATCATCATCATCATTATTATTATTGTTATTTTTCCACCAGGTGAGTGAACAGGCTGCACACACAGAGCTGGAGCTGACATGTTTCAGATTTTCATGGAAGTAAACATCCAAACCCAGCTCAGGGATCTTTTCCGAGCCGCTCCGTCCCGCTGCACGGGAGGCGGTGCGTTTTGGCATGAGCCGTGAGCCGTGAACACACCTGGCGGCGGACAGGTGACACCCGGGAGCTGCAGAAACACCACGGCGACAGGAGCTCGGCAACGAAGACAGAGACCAAATTTAAACAAAGTGAGGATCTGACGAGTTCCCACCTTTGTCCTGATCAAACCTGCAGCACCAGCCTCGCAGCGCTGAGCTCCTCCTGTCTGTTCGCCGTAAACAGGCTCCGTTCACAAACCCCACCACGCTCAAATGAAATACCACCAAATTATGACAGTACACAATTACCCAGCGATGCACGGAGACAGCAGCGGCCATTGTTGTGCGGCCGGGTCTCATGACTCCAATAACGCTCGGCGCTCAGCAGCGAAGCCTCTTCCAGTAAATGTGAGTCAAACTGTGCACGCGGCCTCACCTCAGCGCCGGGCCTCGCCACTTTACCACCGACCGGAGATCATCTGCATCCCACACTGCAGAGGCAAGACCACCGAGAGCACAGGAACAAAAAAACACACCTCATGTGGCTGTTTACCAACGTAGATAGATAGATAGATAGATAGATAGATAGATAGATACTTTATTCATCCCGAAGGAAATTCACAGTTTTCAGCAGTATCCACAGATTACAAGATTAAGTAAATAAAAAATGAAGAATAATAAAAAATAAAGAATAATAAAAAAATAAAGAATATAAGAAATAAAGAATAAAAGATGACACCCAATGTGCAAAAAACCAAAAAAAACAGTGTGCATCGATGTGTACAATGTGCATAGACGTGCTCATTCTGTTCCCGTCTTTTCTGTTCTATTCAGATCTGTTCTGTTCATTGCACTGATTTGTTGGCTGAAGTGACTTTTCTCATAGTCTGCTGGAAGCTTCTTACAGCCAAATTACCCAGCATGCACCTTTAAACAGCCCAGCTTCATCTCCTCTGCTGAGCCTGGAGATGATTTGAATCCTACATTGCAAAAATGCAAAATCTTACCAAGATTATTTGTCTTGTCAAAAATGTCTTATTTCTAGTCAAAATGTCTCATTACACTTAAAATAAGACATGATCACCTCAGTAGTAAATTGTTTTTAGACAATTTTAACTTGTTTCAAGTGAAATTTCACTTGAAACAAGTGAAATTTTGCTTGTTTCATTGGCAAAATTTGCCAGTGGAAAAAGTGAAAATTCACTTGAAATAAGTGAAAATGAGCTAGAAACAAGAAACAAATTTTGCCAATGAAACAAGCAAATTTTTACTTGAAACAAGAGACAATTGTCTAAAAACAAGTTACTTCTGAGGTGATCATGTCTTATTTTAAGTGTAATGAGATATTTTGACTAGAAATAAGACATTTTTGACTTGAAATAAGACAAATAATCTTGGTAAGATTTTGAGTTTTTGCAGTTTAAACGTCGACAGGAAACTTTCCTCTCCTCCTCCTCTCCTCCTCCTCTCTTCCGTCTGCTCTCCTCCACTCTCTGCATTCAACTCTACCTTCTCATCCTTTCCTTCCCCCTCTCCTCTCCTCTCTCTCCTCTCCTCTCCTCTCCTCTCTTCTCCTCTCCTGAGTCTGGCGGGTCATGTGACCAGTCAGCCGGCTCTTGTTGTCCGTGGCCGGCCCATGAAAACACACTCGCTGCGTTTCATTAGTCGCCTTATTTGCCCCTTGGCCCCTCGGTAATGTGCAGCAGCAGACATCAGGCGGAGGCTATTTGGAGCTCAGAGGACAGGTGGGCGGGGCCGCGGCGGGACGTCCCGGACCTCTAACACGCTACGGGCTGCAACACGGAACGGTAAAACCTCACAAACAGGAATTTAGACTCACGGGGGGCTGAAGCGAGGCATGGAGATGTCACAGATGATAGACAGACGGAGAGAAAAATGCAAGTTGCAATTTCATGCTGCGTTCACTTGCAGCTTTTCAGTCCTGTAAATCTCCAACCAGCAACAACATTATTTTAGTTTTTTCTATTAGCTTGTCCAAACTGGGGCGGCAAGGCCATTCATTAGCTCCTTATGCTAATTACTTAAAGTGCAGCTGCTGTGAGGCCGAGTCCTGAGCGCAGCGTCCCGGGTTCGAATCCGACCGCAGGCCCTTCGCTGCAGGTCGCCCCCTCTCTCTCCTGTCCCGTCTCTCTCTCCCCTGCTTTTCCTCTCTCTCTCCTGTCCCGTCTCTCTCTCCTGTCCTGTCTCTCTCTCTCCTGTCCCGTCTCTCCCTCTCCTGTCCCATCTCTCTCTCTCCTGTCCTGTCTCTCTCTCCTGTCACTGTTGAATGAAGCAGAAATGCCCAAAAACAAAAAAGATGTTACGAGTGTTAGCCTTCGTTATCTAAATGGCCGGGCTCCCACACGGCACACAGGGAAAGGTGGAGCTTTCCACCAATCAGGACGCAGCAGCAGGCGTCTCGCCCCTCCTCGCTCGCTGCCTGCCTGTCACACGGCAACCTTGAGAGACGGAAAGTGACCAGGTGTCCTGGTTTTCCCCGGAAACGTCGCCGGATCCCGGCCTTCCTCCGGACGGCGCCGTCACCAGAGCACTTCGTCGCTGACCTGTTTGTTTATGACTGGCGGCTGCAATCTGCTACAGTGAAGAGGAGCTGTGTGTGTGTGTGTATGTGTGTGAGACAGGAGGTATACTGCCAGGGTGCCATATGTTTCCTTGTGCCTTGGACCACACGAGGAGACTTTGAAAAGACTTTGAAAAGACTAAAGTGTGACGGCCTCTGGCCTCCAAACGCAGCACGCCGTCACTTCCTCAGTTTAATGTCTCTGGACTTCAGACTGGAGAGCAGAGAGCCAGCAGGTTCACAGCAGAGGCTGACACGGGAGTGAAGTTTGACTCCCGCTCCCACAGAAATAATCCCATCCCGTCCCAATGCCGAGCCAAACTTTTACAGAATCCCACTCCCATCCATTTTTCCTCCCACCCAGTCCTGCTCCATTTTTCTTCCTCGGTATAAAAAACACAGTACCAGGGTCACACCATGTCGGCCTTAGTTAAATATAAAACCACCAAACATTTACATCTAACACTGCAAACTCTTCAAGAAGTGACGATTTCCCAGAAATCTCTTTAAGTTTCACAGACGAGTCCTTGTTTTTAACTTTACGTGACAACTCAGATTTTATCCGCTCCTGATTTGCCACCATGGAAGTGTCTGAAGCACACGCCTGCACTCCTGCCTCTGCTCAGATGGGTTGCACGTTGCGTTGCGTTGCGTTGCGTTGCGTTGCATTGCGTTGCGTTGCGTTGCACATTGCGTTGCACGTTGCTTGCTGGATGCAGCACCAGACTTGCGGTGTACTTCATTTCGCGTGTGATGCAGTGTTGGGTGACTGAAGGAAAACTACAAAAATGGCGAGGGTGATCAATGCAACGTTTAACTCGATGTTGGGGAGAAATGTTCAAATATTGATTTGATTTGATTTGATTTGATTCGTTTTGTTTTTGTTGTCATACTTCCCACTTCCCTTCTGCTCCCGTTGACTTTTACTCCCGTTCCTGCCCAATCACGTGATTAAAACTGAAACTGACTCCCATCCTGTGGGATTCCGAAAAAATGTCATCCTCTAGTTCACGAGAGACTGTGACTGAGCCTGTCTGACCCGTATCACAGGAATATCACAGGAATATCACAGGAATACTACAGGAATACTACAGGAATATCACAGGAATATCACAGGAATACTACAGGAATATCACAGGAATATCACAGGAATATCAGAGGAATACTACAGGAATACTACAGGAATATCACAGGAATATCACAGGAATACTACAGGAATATCACAGGAATATCACAGGAATATCACAGGAATACTACAGGAATATTACAGGAATATCAGAGGAATACTACAGGAATACTACAGGAATATTACAGGAATATCAGAGGAATACTACAGGAATACTACAGGAATATCACAGGAATATCACAGGAATACTACAGGAATATTACAGGAATGCCTCAAAAGGGGTGAATTATGAGTAATACTGGTGTGAGTGTGTGTTTGTGTGCCTCTCTGCATGAGAGTCTGTGTGTGTGTGTGTGTGTGTGTGTGAGGGTATGCAGTCTAAAAACAATCCTGGTCATTGTGAATGGAGCTGCATAACATATAACATGACTCTCTCTCTCTCACACACACACACACACACACACACACACACACACACACACACACTTTAACACACTTTAACACACAAAAACAGAAGACTTGTTCATTGAGACAGGCACACACCATGTTTTCTATCTGCCCGGCTCGTTCACATCATTTGCATTGAGCCGAGCCTGAAGACAGACCATAATATTCAACATGTTTGATTTTATCGGAGCGTCAAGACGAGAAAAAAGACTCGAGTTTTATGACGTGACATCAGACGGTCGACCGAGCCGTCCGTCATCAGGAACAAAAACACAACAAAGTCGACTCGTCCTCTGTGGCTCAAGACTGAAAAAAAAAAAAAAAAAAAAAAAAAAAACTGTGTGTGATGACATCATGACAGACCGTCAGAGAGCAGACCTGATGTGTTCCTCTAAGAGCTGCAGCATTGATCACACGTCAGCTCAGTGATCCATTCTGTCTGATCCCAGATCAATAACAGGATGTGCAAACACACATGAACACATGCATGAACACACACACACACACACACACACACACACACACACACACTTACACAGTCCTGAGGGTTAGCAGGGGGTCTGCAGGTCATCAGGATGTAGGTCAGAGGTCAAACGGCTGCAGCCACTTGTTGCATATGCAGATATTATCTCCAAAATGAAAAGTAAAAGTCATTTTGAGATCTTTGCTGATTCAGTGGATAGAAAAAAAATGGTTTTGAATTTTGTATTTTATTGAGGCGTTGGTGAGGAAAAGAATAAACAGATTCTGTATTACAACACAGGCTGCCAGGCGGGAAACACTATCAAGCTGTTTATGTAAATCAGAAAGTATGAATGCTACCTGTAGAAAAACGAGGCCACCTGATCAAATATCATTTGACTGCAAATGATGATAAAAAAAAACAAAAACCCAAAGCTGCATCCATGGGAACCACAAGAACAACTAATCTGGGCTTGGAACTGAGACTGGCCTTTGTTGGTCAATCTGCTATTTGTGTAGATACACCTGACCAGGAGGCGGAGCTGAGGCGGGTGGGCGGGGCTCGCCTGGCTGTGGGCGGGGCTCGCCTGGCTGTGGGCGGGGCTCGCCTGGCTGTGGGCGGGGCTCGCCTGGCTGTGGGCGGGGCTCGCCGGGCTGTGGGCGGGGCTCGCCTGGCTGTGGGCGGGGCTCGCCTGGCTGTGGGCGGGGCGACGGTGCAGCTGATCGGTCCAGACGTCAGGCAGCAGCTGCTTTGTGGCAGAAACATGACAGAGGAAAGAAAGATGGAGGACGGGCGGCAAAACGAGGACGTCGGGGCTCTGCTCGCCGTCTGGACAGAGGCAGGGGCGCTGCAGGGGGGGGGGGAGTGGGACTGATGACCCAGGGCCACAATGGGGGAAGTGGCTCTCGAAAGGCCTGAAATAAAAAGGTTTGCCTATTGGCCGGCTATACAAGGGCCCAGTAAGATTTCTTTTCATGGGGCCCAAAATCCCTGGCGGGGCCCCTGGACAGAGGACAACGTCCAACAGCAAATCCTCACTGTCTGACCACATGAGGGCGTTATGAGATATACAGTGAGGGAGGTGGCAGCGGGGGGGATCCAACACACAAAACCAAAAACTGAACGCCCTGAGGTGTCGGTGTGAGGCAGGTGAAGCCCACTGAGCGGCGTCCAGAGGAAATAAAGTCCTGAGGTTCGTTGCTCTGCAGGAGTTAGTTGAGGCCGGTTCTGCAGACTGTAACCCCTCGCTTGCTGCCTCCCTCTGGCTGCGTGGACGGGACGGGGCGGCGGGGCGGGGCGGTCGGCGGGGCGGCGGAACCGTTAGCTCCGTCCGGCTGAAGGCAGCCCTCGCTGCGGTGGCTCGAGTCCCATTGCCAAACCTCGGCCCCGACCCCGTCCTGCGCCGAGCCCCTCAGACTTCAACTCATTGCGACCCCGCCGGGATCACAGACACAATGAAGTCCAAATCAGCCCCGTGAGGTCCCATGAGGTCCCATGAGGTCCCTCACACTGACAGAGCTCAGGGCAGACTCCCAGCTGCCTGTAGTCTGGATTAGACAAAACCTGTCAGATTACAGCTGCTGCTCCTGTGGTCAGACTTCACTCTCTGAGCTCAATCTGACCTCAGCGGGCGTTTCTGTACGACCGTCCTAAAGGTTTTTATGTTAATGCATGGGAATGTTAGAATACTGCAAAGTCTTTATTTCTCTCTCTCTCACACACACACACACACACACACACACACACACACACACACCTCTGTCCTCGTTGCTGAATAGACAGAGGCTGTTGTTAGACTTTTAATATGTCACATGCCTCACTTGTTAAACACAGACAGATGACTGGAGAGAGAGAGGGAGAGAGAGAGAGAGAGAGAGAGGGGGGGAGAGAGGGAGAGGTGATGTGATGTCATACATCATGTGGAGTTATGTCGGCTGTATTTTAAAGGTCTGGGAATCTGACATCTGCAGTTTCTCTGCCCTCCGAGTCGACTCTGAACATGTTTTGAAACACAAAAACAAAAAAATGCCAAAATCCTGAGATTAAAGTCAGAACTCAGGATTAACTCTGCCAGGCTGACCCAGCCTCGCAGAGTGAAGCCGTGTGGCTCCTTCGCCAAAAAAAGGAAAAATAGTTTTTCTTATCTTTTCTTATTTGTTTATTTATTTGGCCAGGAGAGCACATCACACACAGAGCAGGTTCATGTCCAAATTAAACTGCGAAGAAGAGCAAAGGCAAAACAGCTGCCACCTTCACTACACACCCCTGTGTGTGTGTGTGTGTGTGTGTAAGGATCAGGAGGTTAAGATCTTGTTGCCACAACAGGCGCACAAGTCATGAGTCACATCAAACCTGCGACTAACAGCTGTGATATTCCCATTTCAGCCCCGCTCCGCCTCGATGCTGCGGCTCCGATCCGGAAAACAGGAAAGAAAAGCCTCGCAGAGCCGAGACGTCTCTGTTTGGTTTGTTATTTACACACCGAATCACTCGGCCCCAAGCAAGAAACTAGCCCGGCTCACACACACACACACACACACACACACACACACACACACACACACACACACGCACGCACGAGAAACGAATACACTGATGGTTTTATGTTTTTTAACGGCGTCAGTGTCTGTTGTTGTTGCTAACCCGGCGTGCAGCGAGCTCTGACACGGCTCTCCTGTGGCATCACTGAAGAACCGTGTTCGGTTCCCGTTAGCACCTGGGGTTTTTCAGTGTGCACCGAGCTGAATGTGACTCTGTTCAGAAAGCACCGCAGGGCGTGAGGAGCGTTCTGCCGCCCGCCCCCTGAGGAACCGCTCCCTGAGGAACCGCCCCCCTGAGGAACCGCCCCCTGAGGAACCGCTCC
Organism: Myripristis murdjan; assembly: GCF_902150065.1. Lineage (NCBI taxonomy): Eukaryota > Metazoa > Chordata > Actinopteri > Holocentriformes > Holocentridae > Myripristis > Myripristis murdjan. The sequence goes on along the minus strand of NC_043991.1, from coordinate 1,054,634 downwards.
CTGAGGAACCGCCCCCTGAGGAACCGCTCCCTGAGGAACCGCTCCCTGAGGAACCACCCACTGAGGAACCGCCCCCTGAGGAACCGCCCCCTGAGGAACCGCCGAGAGAACGCCGTCGCTTTCCCAACATCCCTGCAGGAGCGAAACCGGAACATCCTCGGAGCCACGTCGCCTCGCACACACCTGCAGCTTCACCTGCAGCTTCACCTGCAGCTTCACCTGCAGCTTCACCTGCAGCTTCACCTTCACCTGCAGCTTCACCTTCACCTGCAGCTTCACCTGCAGCTTCACCTGCAGCTTCACCTTCACTTGCAGCTTCACCTTCACCTGCAGCTTCACCTGCAGCTTCACCTTCACTTGCAGCTTCACCTTCACCTGCAGCTTCACCTGCAGCTTCACCTTCACTTGCAGCTTCACCTTCACTTGCAGCTCCACCTTCACCTGCAGCTTCACCTTCACCTGCAGCTTCACCTTCACCTGCAGCTTCACCTGCAGCTTCACCTTCACCTGCAGTTTCACCTGCAGCTTCACCTGTGACGAGCCAACACCGTCCAGCCCGTCTGAAGATCAAGCTGCTCACATCATCTCACCATCAGTCACATTAGTCAGTAAGAAACTCACAGATTGTGTCTGTTCTGTGCGACTGAGCTCAGCCGGCTCCCTGCTGTCAGCAAAGCAAGAAAAAACTAAACTAAAATCTAAAAATATGGAAAAAATGTAAAATGTTAAGATAATAACTTCAGTGCCAGTTGTGTGAAATGCTGCATTTTGTGATTTTCTGATTTGACATTGACCAGTAACAGTTCTGTGACTAATTAACAATCTGATTTTTTATTTATTTATGTATTTATTTATTTATTGCCGATACTCGGGACATAAAAAAATCTCTGATATCAGATTATTAGAAATGATACAGATCTGATGTTTGTGCCACAGCCTGAGCACTTCTGTCCTAAATGAGTATTTTGATCTGTCTTGCTATTCGTTTGCAATACAGGCTCACTATTTTGCACGCAGTGGATATGCTGTTGTGAGACAAAATGGTCCACACACACCCCCAGTGGTACGCTGGAGTACTGCAGGGGCTACGCAAGATTTTTTTTTTTTTAAATGTTAATTTAAAACAATTAGGGCCCTATCTTGTGCCACCCGCTATCCGCTGCCACTACCCGCTACCCGCAAATTGCGGATTTAGGAACTTCCACTATCCCTAAACGGTATCTTGCGCCACCCGCTACCCGCTATCCGTTATGCCGACTCCGTCATTTGCGCCTGGAGGTGCGTCGTGGGCGTGTTTCATGCGCTATCCCTAAAGTTGCTATCTTGCGCACACACTTTAGGGATAGCGGATAGCGGGTGGTCCTGACCACCCGCTATCCGCTATCCCTAAAGTTTGGGCTGTTAGGAGAGCGCGCCCAGGCGGCTTCAATGCGCGCCCCGACGGAGCCTCGCCACGCACACGGTCGGACTGATACCGGGACGCCGCCGGAATGGACTGAGTATATTACTCATATAGACTGTTTAGAGGAAAGACTGTTTTAATTGGACACTTACGCCAGCACGTTTTATTGTTTTATCATAAGCCAGCAGCTGTGCTATATATGTATTTTTAATATTTTATTTGCCCAATCTACCTTATCAATAAATTAGTTTACACATAGTTCCACCTCTGCCTCTTGTGTGTGTGTGGTGTGACCCGGGATTTTACTCAATCAGTACAACCTTGTGACACGTCCACTTGGACACATGTGGCTCCACCTCCCGAATTAACTCGCCTGTAATATAATATATAATATGTATATAAAGCCAACTTGCTTTAGCCTCAGTAGAAGCCTTGAGGAAATCTACCTCCCTCTCTCCATCGCGGGTTTAGGATTTAGGATTTAGGATAGCGCATCCTGCCCTTAAAGGCAATGGCACCTGGCACACTGATTGGTTTAACTGGCGTAACGCCCAAAACACGCCTATTCATAATATAGCGGGTAGCGCAGGTGTTTTGCGGATAGCGGGAGGTGCACAAGATAGCAACTTTTACGGGGGAACGCCTCTTCCTAAATCCTAAATCCGCAAATAGCGGGTTTAGGGAGTCTGGCGCAAGATAGGGCCCATAATCTTAAAATAGCGAGCCCATGCAGAAACGGTGTGAGGTGCATTTTCAGCAGCATCAACGCCACTGAATGATCACAGGAATGATCACAGGAATATTACAGGAATATCAAAGGAATATCACAGGAATATTACAGGAATATTACAGGATTCCTACAGGCAGCAGTGCGTCTCTATGATCCTCTATGAGATGCACGTTGACTCACTTTGTGCATGAAGGTGACTTTATTATCTATACAGCATATCGGTTATAATGCAGTATAGCACTGAGTATTTATACTATATGGCTCAGAGCAGTGGTTCTCAAATGGGGGCCCGCGGTCCCCTGGTGGCCCACTGCCCTCGTGACTGAATAAAAACAGAAAGAGGCCAAAAGTCAACTGTATTTCTGTAAAAAAAAAAAAAAAAAAAAAAGTAAAGTAAATGTTTAATGACGAAACGAGAGGTGTGAGTGTGAGCTGCCTGCTGCTTTCCTTTGGAGCCACAAACAAATAAATTAATAACAACAACAACAACAACAACAACAACAAAAAAACAAGCTGGAGCCACGAGGCGGAGCATGAAAGGAGCTTCAGGATCGGCTCCGACCACCGGAGCAACGCCGACATGATGCAGCCGAGTGCAACAGAGGCCATGCAACAACACACACAACACCACTCCACTCGTGTGTGTGTGTGTGTGTGTGTGTGTGTGTGATCCTGCACCACAGACACAGATGCTCAAGGTAGTTTCCCTGTTCAAATCTTTTCCCCCTCTCTCTCTTCTTCCTCTCTCTTACTGCTGTTTTTCTCTTTACATTTGCACATCTCTCTGTTTTTATTTCTCTCTGTCTCTCTCTCTCTGTCTCTCTCTCTCTCTCTCTCTGTCTCTCTCTCTCTCTGTCTCTCTCTCTCTCTCTTTTACCCTCCAGCTGTGCCTACAAAAAGTCAACAAATTCAAACATCCTGCACAGAAACCAAAGTCAAATGTAGAAGGTTCGACTCGCAGAGCCTCTTACTGACTGCTCAGTGTGTGTGTGTGTGTGTGTGTGTGTGTGAGAGTGTGTGTGTGTGTGAGAGAGAGAGAGATCCTACTACCTAATCACAGATGCACAGGGTTTCATTTTCCCTGTTCAAACCTTTTTCAGCTTCTCCTCCTCTCTGCCTTCCCCTTCTGTCATTCTGCCCTCATCTTTTTTCCTGCCTTCTCTCTCTCTCTCCCTCTCTCTCTCTCTATCTCTCTTTCTCTCTCTCTCTCTCTCTCTCTCTCTCGTCCAGCTGTGCCTAAAAAAAGTCAACAATTCTCCTGTGAAACCTGCTCAGCGTCACACCAGCTGCACACAAACCAAAGTCTGAGAGACGAAGACGCTGCTTACCTCTTAGCGACTCCTCCGCTGGTTCAACAGTGTGTGTGTGTGTGTGTGTGTGTGTGTGTGTGTGTGTGTGTGTGTGTGTGTGTGTGTGTGTGCGTGTGAGTGTGTAAGATCCTCAGAGAAATTCAGAACGTCTGGAGCAGCTGGCTAGCAGCACTACATCTACACTGACTGACTGGCTGACTGACTGACTGGCTTACCGACTGAAAAGCTTCAAGTGGAGGCAGCAGAGCCGAGCAGGAGGCCCCGCCCCTCAGCAGCTGACCGGGAGGCTGGCTCACTGACTGACTGACTGACTGACTGACTGACTGACTGACTGACTGACTGACTGACTGACTGGTTAACTGACTGACCACTTGGCAGACTAACTGGCTGGCTGGTGGAATGACTGACTGGTTAATCAGCCAGTGAACGGGCTGATCCTCTCGCTCGCCCGGCTGAGTGGCTGATTATTTGACTGGCTGGTTTGTGGTTTGGCTGTGTTGACGGTTAGCTGTCTGACTAAATTTTAAAAATCAGCGAGAGCAGCAGACTGAACGGGTCGACTGACTGACTGACTGACTGACTGACTGACTGACTGTTTTTTCTGCTGAAACTCTAAAAAGTCCAGACGCAGCGACGAGGTTTCTCCTTTCTGCTTTTCCCCGTTCCTTCTCTGGTATTTGCTGCTCTCTCTCTCTCTCTCTCTCTCTCTCTCTCTCTCTCTCTCTCTGTGTGTGTGTGTGAGGAGAGGGTGGGGCTGAGCTACAGTAGGCAAGCTGTGGATACACACACACACACGCACACACACACACACACACACAAAGCCTTATCAGTTAGTAAATGCAGATCAGCTCCTCAGGTCATGCTGGCGGTGAAAATGGAGTATGTGAGTGTGTGTGTGTGTGTGTGTGTGTGTGTGTGTGTGTGTGTGTGTGTGTGTGTGTGTGCACACGCGCGTTTAGTAGTAGTAAAACAGGAAGTAGGTAACCACGGATACCGGACAACCCCGAGGTAAATACTTGTTAAAAACTGAGGAGGAAATGTGAAGCCAAATGCAAATTCCTCTCTCGCAGGATTTTCCCACACTTTGTGCGAACACGCTAACGCAACACACACTGCACGTTTCCTCGTGTGTGTGTGTGTGTGTGTGTGTGTAGATTTCATTATAAAACAAAATATACACCTTAAATTAAATCAATCAATCAATCAATAAATGACAGCCTCTCCATCAAAGTGATGTGAGAAAAAAACAAAGCAGCAGCGTTTAAGATCCTCTCAGAGCAAAGCAGGGGGCGGACCTCTAACCAGCCAATCACGTCGCTCGACAGTCAGGTGGCTGAGGCTTTACTTTTACTCAGGTGAGGCCGTAAAAAAGTAAAACGTCAAATATAATATTCAGACTTCATCTCCTCACAGCTCACACACACACACTGTCGGAGCAGAAACGCCTTCAAATGGGTTAAAATGAGTTGTGGACCATCTCTCTAACACACACACACACACACACACACACACACACACACACACACCCAAAGGCCACAGAGCATTACAGCACGGCTTGTTTGCTCCTAACATTTATCCCACAGGGCCGGGACAGATCCATCACTATTCAGCATGTCAGTGTGTGTGTGTGTGTGTGTGTGCGTGTGTGTGTGTGTGTGTGTGTGTTTTCTACTATAATATGACGGTATTGCTTTGTTAATTTCACCAGAAATCCATCCATTATCACGCTGCAGTCATGTGACCTGTCCTCATTTGCATAATTTGCATAACTCATGTAAAAACTAGGTCAAAGTGGGGGAATGTGTGTATGTTGACAGAGAGACAGGTGAGACAGGTGAGACAGGTGATCGATCGACTCGGTTTCTCACCTCGGGCTGTTTGATCAGCTTCATTGGAGACACTCCTCACATGTTCCTCCTCGGGGAAAACAGCTTTCCTTTGTTTGTTTTCATTGTACGTTTGCTATTTTACTCATTTTTTTTTACTGATGCTGACATTTTTGTGTGATTTTAGTCACGTCTTGTTTTTATTGTTGCTGTTTTCCAGAAGCTGGTGGGATCCAGATGAAGCGGCGCCTCGCCAACGGAGCCTCCCGCCTCGCCTGAAAGTCACGCTTAATTAATGTAATTTAATTCATTTTCAAATTAAAAAATAAATAAAATCACAACAGAAATAATTTAACATCCCGTTTCTATAGAATATGTCTAGACCGTGTTTTTATCAAATAAATTAAAATGCATTCAGGTTGGTTATTAATCTAATTGATATAATTTCAGTGTAGGGTCTATCTGCTGTCTTGTGAGGAGGTGGGCGGGGCTCCGCTCTATAATCACACAGCAGTCACACCTGAGCACCCATCCACCTGCAGACAGAGAGAGGAGGACAGAGGAGAACCACACCTGTTTCCCCCGTACGTGAAATAAATAATTCATGTCACGTCGCTGCAGCCGCCTGAAAAACAGGAGAAAACATCAGCGGTTTTTAAACGCACGGTACGACAGCCCGAGTCGACCACCAGCGGCGAAGACGAGTTTGCACGCCTCCGGTCCCGGTCCAAGTCAAACGGACCCCCACACGGGCGTTCAAAGCACCACAGCCGCTGTTACTGTCACGACCGGAGCCGTCCGGTTCCACCTGACAGGTAACCCTAACCCTAACCCTCACAGAACGTCAGGCTTCCATCCAGATTGGCTGTCAGACAGGAAACACTCCTCATGGCTTCACAAGACTAATCTTGGTAGGTAATAAATAAATAAATAAATAAATTCAGCACTCAGATTGAATGGGTAATAGGTTTTCTTTTTTGGTTTCAGGAGTTGTTCTGTAGGACCTGCAGGCTGGACCACCTGGATCGACACGTGACGAGAGACCGTCACATCATGGCCCGCCAGCGGCTTTCAAATATAATAGCAGGTACAATTATTTATTTTATAAGAATTTTATTCATGATATCATGTTATGCTCCTTGATACTGGTGACGCATTTAATTTTAGGCACCACTGTTGGTGCATCTTCTGAACCCTCAGTCGTCCTGGAGCATGAGGCCGTGCCTCTGCTGGCTTTGTTGAACATGAACTAGCCCACCACTCAAACCACCAGCCCGGCCTGACCTGGCAAAGATTTTGGGCTGCACCTGTTTTGACATGCTCAAGATATCCTTTAGAAAGGGTTTCTTACAATGTTTTGTTTGTCTTCTGCGATATTAACAATCAATTGGGGTTTCTGTTGCGTAAATAATGCATTAATGCAATATTTATTTCCATTTTTTATTTTTTTATTTTATTTTATTTTATTTTATCCTTTTTATATTTAACCTTGTTTTTAACTAATTAACTAATCTGCATGCTTTTGTGCTTTCTAACTTGGCTTCTCTTCCTCTAGCTCTTGCCTATTTAACATCATGGCCCAGGGACTACAGCTGAAAATTAGCTTTGGCTAACACTGACACATTTACAGCTGTTGCAGATGTTAATTAATGTGTACTGTCCCTGCTCAAATAAAGTCTAAAATAAAAATAAAACAAAAATAAGAATTCATACACTACTACTATTTTAATTGTCCAGTCTCTTTGAATGTAAAACTGTTCACATTTTTTTTTTTTTTTCAGATTGGCAAACCACCAACTACAGATCACTACAGATCCATGTGAGGTAAGCCTAATTAAAGTGTAACATTCACTGACTAATAAAACTTCAATATAGGATGAGGGGATAATTTAAATGTATAGAATGTTATATGGAAATTATTAGATACGTGGACGATAAGGGGAAGCTCTTCTGTCATCTCCTGGATCTGAGCTACATGACTGACAGGAGAGCAGACTCAGTAGTGGCAGTGCTGAAGAACATCATCCACCTGAAGGGCATCCGCTCGCACTTAATATTTGGTTTGGGAACTGACAATTTTTACAAGTAAACAATTTTCTAATTAAACTGCTTTGAATATTTTCGTATTCTTGAATTTATTAACAAATGTATTCTGTAGGAACAATCAATGGCGTTTCAAAGCAGCTGTCAGAGGAATGGCCTCAGCCCCTCAGTGCCCACTGTGCTGCACACAGGCTGGCTCTAGGCTGTACGCATGTCTCTAACGGTGTGCCTTACATGGCTTTACTCAGAGACCACCTGGAGCAGCTCCACCTGTACCTCAGAAACAGATCTGAGGCCAGCTGCACAGGTTCTTGGTGTGGATGAGCTGACAGTGAGGGTAAATAAGTTAAACCTCAAATACAGGTAGATATGTGAAAATTCATACCCATTTACTTCCGTATTCATTCTTCCTTTTTATTTTTACAATCCCACCTCACGTCACCCAGACCTCGTCGAGACCAGACAACACCTTGGTCTCCGAGGCCTCAAGGCAGCTCGTTCAGCTGGAGTGACCCGAGCCATGGGAGGAGAGGATGGAGGAGGAGCAAGAAAGGAGGAGAGGGGAGTACCGGGACAGTGGAGGACTGTCGCAGGAATGGTTGGAAGACCAGATGCCTGCCAGCGGAGGTGGGCAGGCGGGGGTCTGCTGGTTAATCCCTCAGCCAGGCCTACGGAGCCCCAGGCATCAGAGGTCTGAGCAGGAGAGGAGCCATCAGCAACAACGCAGAGGCAGCAGAGACGGCGTCCAGACGGCGTCCAGACGGCGTGTAGATGCCGTGGCTGCAGAGACTCAGGCCGAGGCTTGATCGACCTCGGCCGGGTCGCCTGGAGGAGGGTGTCCGCTGCAAGACCCGAAACACCCGGTGAACCCGGGATACAACGCTGATGAAGTGTCCAGGTTAGAGCATCAGAAGACGTATTAACTGCATCTGGACGTTGAAGAGACGTCGCCGTGACTCGGCTTTCCACCGATCTGATCGGCTATATCGGATCGGCCGATATTTTGCATTTTATGCAGTTTGTGTGATCAGCTGTAATGTCTTAATTCGCCGATCTGATCAATGACGTCATTGTCATGTTGAAACTTTTTGCAGATGCTCCCGTTGCATTGTTTTATCTGTCTCATAAAGTTTTTTAATCTTGAATCATTCGCTGTCGGATTCAAACAAACATGTCGGTGGTGTGGCACTTCTTCAAATGTCTGAGACAGAGAAAACTCAATGTTCTGAGGCAGCATTACTAATACTACCCTTCATTTGCACTAGTGTGACTGTTCATTTCATGGAGTTATATGAATGTTTGAGGCAGCATCACTGCCCTTTATTTGCAGTATTTACTTGTTACTGTAAAGTAATTTAATTACAGTAAGATGTTGCGCCCATTTTTTCTGTCTCAAGTTATTTTGGTTTGACCTGACTGACCTTTGAACTCATGGATGTTTTACCCTTGTATCTCTGACAGTTCGGGGCAAGGCAAAGATTGTTAAACACTGGCAAAAATGTCAAAAAAGTTATTTAAATAGACATATTGCTCCCTCATGTGATCGGATCGGTGATCGGATTATTTAAACTCACTGATCGGTGATTGGTGATCAGCCACAAAAATCCTGATCGTGTAAAGCCTAGCCGTGACTCGGGCTGATTCAGAAGAAAACAACACACTGATTTTCTACTTTTTTTTTTTTAACTCATAAATTTACACCTTTAACGTCAGAGAAC